>NC_085026.1:12897603-12990367 GCF_963692335.1 Osmerus eperlanus | reverse complement strand
CAAAAGTTTGCTTGAGTGGGGCTTGGCTGTCTGAGAGTGAGGGAGATAAGGTTGCATCTGTGAGGGATACTGGGGTTGGGGTTGGGACTAGGCCTGTCAGGCTGGAGTTGTAAGACTGGGGCCAGGCTTGACCCCTGACTTTTTAGTGAGGCAGATAAGGTTACACCCGTGAGAGGAATACCTTATACAACTTCACAGACTGAGGTCTGTGGTTGGGGGCTGGGTCTAGGGTGTGGGGTCTGGGTCCTGGAAGCTGGGGGGTCGGGGGCCAGGTGCTGGCCAGATATGACCTAGCCGCCACATAAGAGGCCCGGAGACATAGGGACTGACACTGGAGGGCGATAATCAACAGCCCTGCATACCTAAGAGGGGATGTGAATAGGAGATGTGTGTGTTAGGGGTGTGTTTTTATAGGTGCATTCCTGCTTTATTTTTACATAATAGCATGCCCTATGCCTGCTGTGTGTGTCCATGTGTGCATGCCTGTGCATGCTTTTATGTGTGCATGCCTTTGTGTGTGTGTGTGTGTGTGTGTGTGAGTATATACGTTTGTGCGGCGCGCGCGTGTGTGTGTGAGAGAGAGTCTGTTCGCGAGCCAGCAGGCAGTGTGGGAGCGAGGTGTGCATGTTGATTCAAACGAGGCCGGACAAACGTGCGCACACACACCGGCAGAGAGTCGCTAGCAGCCTGAGGGGATGTCAGACACAATGATCTGCTCAAGTGCTGCTGAGAAACTCCCTGCCAGGTAGCAGTCACATGTGGGTCTGTACACTCGCTGAGGGTAATAAACACACACACACACATATACACACGCGCGCCACACACGCACACCAAGATACCTATTCACACACTGGCCCTGGCTTTGCCTGATGTCTCTACTGTGAGGTGACGCCAGAACAAAAGGCTGCTCTCTGGTCCATCCATAATGTGGACTGATCACCACCCTAGTCTCTGGCTGACGCCGTCACAGGAGACATTACTCATCTGTCCCCATTGTTTCCTCGGTGGACCATTCAATAACTGTGTTGAACATGAGGACCCCCAGAGCCAGTACAACATACAGGATCGTTTCAATCGGCCTCAAATTCATCAATTACTGGCTGTGCTAATCTCATTGAGATTTGAATGAACGGAGGGACCCTCGTAACTCATCCAATTAGGTAATTGAGTGTTTTTTGGATTAGCAGGAAGAAAGGCGGAGTCTTGTTGAGACTGACAGATGAGGCAGAGGGAGACAAGACTGCTGGTCCATGCTTGGGGAAGGAGAGACATCACCTTGGCAACCTACCTACCAACCTACTGTCGCTAGTGACCCTATAATCCTCCTACCTAACTACTTCCCACCTAACTACCTAGCTACCTGTCTATTTTCATATCTCCTACCTACATCTACACCTTCTACCTACCTACCTACCCACCTACCTACCTACCTACCTACCTACCTACCTACCTACTTCCTACGTATATTCACATATTCACATACTCACTCACCAACCTCCTCCAGATCTACCCAGCCACCTCGGATGAACCCACCATCTAGAAGGTGAAGCACCGAGTGGGTAGTCATGCCGCCACAAAACAAACAAGAGGGAAAAAAAGGAATAGAGCGAGATATCGTTTGAGGGAGAGGCAGACAGTGAGGTAGAACCAGCGTGACTGTAAACGCTGACAGACAAAGAAGGAGTGGGAAGAAGAGAGAGACAGAGAGTGTGTGAAGGAGAGAGAGCGAGAGTAAGAGAGAGGGAGATTATGCATGAGCCACACTCCTTATCAGGTGACCTTTAAATTGGAGCCGCAGCGCGCCTGGAAGCCCAGGGGCCGGCGCCGCGCTCTGATTGGCTGGCCGGCCTCAGACCTGCTGACAATAGAAATTAACAGAGGCAGCGGCCATATCCATGGGGAAAATTCCATTAGTATATATAAATATATTTCTATATTTCCACTGTCTTTCTTAAACATGGGAAAGGAGGGAAAAGTCATTATGTGCTGTGAAGCATGCTGGGCAAGAGGGAGGTGTAGAGGAGAAGGGTTACCTGAGCTTCTCCCTTTCTCCCTCACTCCATCTCACTTCTACTCTCTATCTCCCCCATTCCTCCCTCCCTCCACTCCCAGGGCACCCAGTGTTTTAATAGTGAAGGGGCTGGCAGGCAGCGATTGCCTGATAGATATCTCAAGGAGGAGATGGGGTGGTGTGTGTGTGTGTGTGTGTGTGTAAGGGGGGGGGGGTGTTGGGAGTGGGGCTGAGGATGAAATGTGTGTTCTGTCGTGTGGAGGGACAAGGAGCCATGTCTGTGGAGGATGATGGATTACACAGGGGCCAGGGGTGGAAGTGTGTGTGTATGGGCATTTGTCTTGGATTGTGTGTGAGTGGTAGTGTGTTTTGGTGTGTTTTGGTGTGTATTAGTGTCTGCTCGTTTTTTTATGTGTTTCTGTGTTTGTGAATGTGTGTGATTGTTTGTTTGTGAGTGTGTGTGTCTGTGTGTGTGTGAGGGTATGGGGGGGGGGGGGGGGTGTTTGGAGGTGGTGACCCTGATATGCCACTAGGTACACAGGGAATGCATGATGCATCCATTCAGAACAGCGATTGGAGTTGTGGTCATTAAATAAAACCAATGTTAAAGGAAAGGATCCCTGAGGAGTTGAGTGAAGCACAAGATACATGGGCTGGGACAACACAGGTGGGCTAGTCCACCAGAACATGCTGGGCTTCATGCTATAGTAAAGAGGGTACAGGGAAAACAACATTTAGAAAACTCAGTCCAGTTAATTGGTGCTGTAATGTTGTACAGGACCAAGCCCAGGAAAAGTCTCTTTCTCACACACACACACACACACACACACACACACACACACACACACACACACACACACAAAGTCCTCTGTGGGGTACAGGAGGCAGGTCAGGGGTCAGGGGTCAGGCTTCCTCTCAGTGTGAGTGTAACAGAGCAGTCAAATGCTAAAAACATCACCCGGAGAGTTCCAGCCAGCCTCGAGCATACTCGTACAGACCCAGCTATACACAGCCACAGACACAGCCTCATTGCTACATCCATCAGCAAGAACCAGCCCCATAGCTGAATTTATCAGTGGGATAAAAACCCCAGCCAGCCAGTCTGCCGGCTGGACAGACAGCTGGGAGGACAGAGAGCCAGGGTGGGGGGGCTGTGAGAGGAGCAAGAGCAGAGCCCAGAGGTGTCTGTGTGTGTGTGTGGGGAGAGGGAACGGAGGATGAGAAAGAAAGAGAGAGAGAGAGAGAGAGAGAGAGAGAGAGAGAGAGAGAGAGAGAGAGAGAGAGAGAGAGAGAGAGGGAGGGAGAGAGAGAGAGAGAGAGAGAGAGAGGGAGAGAGAGAGAGAGAGCGAGCGAGAGAGAGGGAGAGAGAGAGGGAGGGAGAGAGAGAGAGAGAGAGAGAGAGAGAGAGAGAGAGAGAGAGAGAGAGAGAGAGAGAGGGGCCTTATCGTAACTGGCCACATTCCTACAGGAAGATAAAGGAGTACAAATGAAGCAGATCACAGAAGGCCTGGCAGTGATGAATGGGGGATGAGGGACTTACACCTCATAGATAACAAGAGAAAACCATCAGGAACAACAAGGAACAACCACAGCAACAGAAAACACGCACACATACAAAACACACAACCAGGCAGACTAAACAAACACAGCCAGGGAGACAAATCCTCACCTCACACAGGCTCGACGAGACCTGCACCAGGGAGAAGCTGCTACTGCTAGGCTAACTCGCTAACAAAGATACCATAGGACAGCTTCCACAAAGTTAGCATGAAAGCGAACTAAGAAATAGGTAACAGACTACCAGGACATCCAGGGTGGGGGGTAACAAGCACTAACACTAACACTCACCCTTTTCCTTGGAAGAGAAGACCTGTTGACGCCTCTGATGCCTAAAAAACTAGATAACAGAGCCGAGATACTAGGATGAATGTGTCTGAGAAAGGCCCCAATCTCTAACTGGTTTAGAACCAGTTATGAAGCAGTTATTTTGGGACGGGGCCCATCTGGACACTGTCAGCCCCCACACCTCTGTCAGCTGACCTCACACCTGCTGGGCCTTGGCTGTTGATGACCTCGTCTAATGACTCAAGTAACACAAACACGCTCCACTGCTAGGAGAGAGAGAGTCAAGCCAATACTTTTTTGTCTGTTTTTTCTCTTTCTCTTTCTTAACAGACTAGTCAATTAACAGTTTACACTGTGTCTGTCTGGTGGTGGCCTGGTTAAGTGGAGGAGCTGTAGCTCCTGAAGAGAGTTCCTTCCAGAAGCGAAGGCTCGCTGGAGGATGACTGACTGTGTTTCTCCTACATAAGGACTGTTGTTGCATTTCATTAGGGACTAAATTTATCACAGCAAGCAAACAACAGAGCTATGCAAATTGCCTCTGCGATTTCTGGGTGATCCTAACCATGTGGACACACTCACACATGCACATCCTCGCACGCACACACACACACAAACACGCACACAAAACAAACAAATGCAGAAGAGGAGCTGATTCGGAAAACAAAGGGTAATATCGTCAGCCATTATCGTGGGGCTATGCCATGATAACGTGTCATTGTCCGCTTCATTCACAATCATTAGCCGCATCGTCAGAAGACTGCTGCTCAGCACTGGTACTGTATCTGGGGCTGGAGATCAAGGATTCCTTCAATATGTCCAACCCCAGATTCAGAGTGTTAGCCTGGGTTAAAGGACCAACAAGTTTAAGGGCTCTCCATGGTGCCAGTCTTTGAGCCTTCAGAAGAGGCCTGTGTTCGATGCCAGGGACACGGGGACTGACAAAGACGACCCCCTGTGCGTGCATGAGGACCCCTGTAGGTGTGTGTGTGTCATGTGTGTGTGTGTGTCTGTGTGTGTGTGCAGCTGTTGGCTGGGGTGGGTGAGGGTGCCAGAACCATTATCAGGCCTGCCAGCTTAGGACACACACACAGAAGCACACACACAGGGCAGAGGCACAACGTGAGCATTCATGATGGACTACTCATCAACAGCCAGGCCCCCCCACCTCTTCACCCCCATGTCCAGCTGCAGACAGCCAAAGACAGAGCCCTGTGTTGTGGCTGCACTGATGAGAAGCATGCCTCTGTGTTCAGATGGGTGACTTCATACCAGCGTTGGCGGTGGAGAGGGTGAGACTGAGACAGAGGAGGTTGTAGCTGGCTAATAGTCTTCTGTTGATTGTATTCGACCACACAATACACTCCACTGTCCACTGAACCAGTCGATATGGTGGGAGGCAACAAGAGTGGGAATGGATACTATACTACAGTTGTGGACAGACTGGAATCAACACTAGTATGGCCAAAGATATAAATATGTCAGTTCAACAAAAATGATATGTGAGATAACAGGAGTCCCAGTATGAGAGTTGGAGCCTTCAGGCATGGCTTTAAAAGGGTTGCCAGTGTGTGGGTTGAGGGATGAGGATGACGAGGATGACAGAATGGATGAGGTGAGAAGATAACAGTTTCAATGGTAGTCTGGCCAATCAACAAGATTAACGATTCTTTGTGGGTGGGGATATGGGTTGACCAATCGCTGAGCAGAAGAAACGGGCTAGGCTTCACAATGCTGAAAAGATTGATTTGACAGTTAATTTACACAGGAGATTTGCATAAAACTCATGCTTTTCATGCAGCCTTCTCTTTTCCTTTGTCTCTCCCTCCCTCCCTCCTTTCCCCCTTAGCTCCCTGGCTCATTTATTTTTTTATTTTTTACAGCTGGAAACCGCAACAGATAATGTTAGTCGAATTAAAGAGACAAGAGATTCAAATTGGATATTGATTAAGAGTCTAAACCTTGTGTTTCCCCTGTTTAAGCCTGTGTTTAAGTGATTGATTCACAATGCTACTCCTTCACATGTCACAGACCGCCTGAATGGCATTCAAGCCGGTTTGCACCAGATGCCTCACACACACACATGCGCACATGCGCACACACACACAGGCCCTGAATGGTATCCTGCCTGTCTGATGCCAATCTGCCAGCGTGTGTGTGTGTGTGTCAGCTAGGTAGGGCTTGGCAGATCAAAGGGAGGACAAGCCTATCACAGACAGCATGAGGAGGAGAGGCTAAACAATGTCAAGTGGCTATTTAGGCAAGGGAAGAATAACACCCAGCGTTTAGGGACAAGCGTAACATACCTGGGGACAGACTGGGGACACACACACATGCAAGATAACACACTTTCTTTCTTCTGTACCAAAATGGTAATTAGGCAGCTTTCTACCACCCTGGCCTTGCCCTTTGGAAACCAACAACAGCACAGAGCTGCTTGGGTGTTTGAAGCCCCACAAGGCTCCTCAGATGGGTCCCAGGCAGCCTTGACTACCACACAACACTACTGCTGTTCACAGGGATCCCAGCAACCCATGGCAACATCACAAAAACACTCTCAAAGCACATTCTAGCCAGGCCTAGGCACACATTCAAACATGTAACACACACACACACACACACACACACACAGAGCAGTGATCTCTGTCTACATGAAGGCTGTACTCACTGTTCATGTTCTTGAAGATGTTGAGGATGGGCAGGATCTGCCGGTAGTAGGGGACCAAGGCCTCGCCCACCATGTCACCTGACACCACGAGATGCTGCAGGACCTTCAGCGTGGTGCAGATCACCTGGCGGTTCCTGGTGTTCAGGGCATCTGGGGAGAGAGGGCACAGGGCAGAGGTCAGGTCAGAGCTTAACGGTCAGAGGTCAGGGGGGGGGGGGTCGACACAAGTATGTCAGGACGTTAGGGATTTTACCTAAAAACGGCAACATTAACTGGTGAATTATACACTCAAGCATATGGACACAGATACACACACGCACATACACTAGCTTATGGCATAGACCAACAACATTGCATAGAACACATTTAATGCTGACTACTAGCGTCTTGCATTTCTAGCTGCATCTCTTTTTGTTAGCCAGTGACAGGATAAAGGTCTAAATGTCTGCAATCACAGAGCCCATATGCTGGAGAGAGACAGGGCTAAGTGAGAGCCAATCACTGGGCACTTTGGCCGACAGCTGCACTTAACTCCATCTCCCGCTGATAGAGAGAACAAAAGAGAAAGTAAAGGAGAGAGAACGAGAGAGGGATGGAGAGAGAGAGAGAGCCCAACAGAAAGTGGCAGAAGGAGAATGTGGGGTTTAGAAACATCAGCGATTGGCATGGGTGGCAAGCCTGCGTGTGCGGGCATCTAATTGTGTGTTTGTTTGTGTGCCTCCTTGTGTTGGTGCGTGTGTGAGTGCATGTCAAAGTGTTTGTTGGTGTGTACTTAGTGCGTGTCAGTGCGCATGTGTCTATCCAGTCCCTCTGCGTGTGTCCTGCGTGGGAGGGGAGAGAGGTGTGTGTCTGTGTTTGTGGCACCATTTCATCAGCTTTCCCTGTTTTTCTTCATCCTGTCTTCATGGGCCCTTGTGGAGAGGAGCTGTCTCAGACAAGCACACTTCCCCAGCCTGTGATTGGCTGGCTGCCTCAACACTTACACAACGTGTTGCTATGAAAGCATGCTAATCATGTGGTCAAAGGACACAAACGGGAGACAGAAAAGAACGAGCGAGAGTGAGAGAGAGAAGGGAGATGTAGAGATAGAGAGAGAGAGAAAGAGAGACAGAGTAAAATGGGGATTTAGAGAGAGCGAAAGAGAGAGAAAATGTGAGAGAGAGAGAATGTGAGAGAGAGAGAGAGAGAGAGAGAGAGAGAGAGAGAGAGAGAGAGAGAGAGAGAGAGAGAGAGAGAGAGAGAGAGAGAGAGAGAGAGAGAGAGAGAGAGAACATAGTGTGTGGTATGACAGTTGCACTCAGGGAGCCGCATGCTGCATCACCCGCGGCCAGACAGATAAAACAGCTCATATGCAAATGCTCTCACTGTCACACACAAACAAACACACACACAAACACACACACAAACACACACACAAACACACACACACACACACACACACTCCAGCCTCCCAGTAGTGCTGCACTCAGACTGAGCACAGGACAGCCTGACACGTTGAAGCTGCTGTGAAGAGGTGATGCACACCACCTCTCTCCTCAACGCACACACACACAGCAGCTTGTTTCAGACATGCAAAATGTTTACTACACTCTCAAAAGCAAGGACTGAGCGTGACACACACGCACACACAACACCGCACGCACACAACACCGCACACACACATTCTGTACATGTTTGAGTTTCACAGTGAGCCTTATCGGGCTCACTGCAAGGTTAATTTCTAGTGAGCACACACACACAGTGAAAGCACTCTTTACCCTATCTTACCAAGGTAAAGAGTGTTTGCGTGTTTCTGAGTGTGTGTGTGTCAGTGCTAAGGGCTGATAGTGCTGAATGAGCATTTGTAAGATATCTCTCTTGTGCTTTCGCAGACCATGGGAATAGATATCTGCCATCACAGCGATAAGGTTGAATCAGAAATGACAGGAATCTCAAACCCTACATAACAAACAATGAAATCCTAATTACCACCAGCGCAAAACAATTTCCCCTGCTGTGACATTTCACAGGCAGGGCTGTTCAATTATTAATTTTCTTGCTCTTTCCACTCTCTCTCTTTCTCCCTTTCAAAGCCCCCATTCCCTCCCCTCCCTCCTTCCTTCCTTCCTTCCTTCCTTCCTTCCCCCCCCCCCCCCCCCCCTCTCTCTCTCTCTCTCCTCTCTCTCTCTCTCTCTCTCTCTCTCTCTCTCTCTCTCTCTCTCTCTCTCTCTCTCTCCTCTCTCTCTCTCCTCTCTCTCTCTCTCACTCTCTCTCTCTCTCTCTCTCTCTCTCTCTCTCTCTCTCTCTTTCTCTCTCATTGTCTGCCCCAGTCTCTTTCCTTGAATAATAAAGAGTGCAAGAGGAGAGTCAAACTAGGATGAATTAGTGATACAAAGCCCATGCTGTGACAGTGGATATGAATGAAGTCATCCGTCTAATCATGATGCGCTGCTTCCATATTCAGCTCCAGAAACAACAGCCTGACCTTGTCCTCTGCTCCACTCAGGATGCCAATGGACATGGGAATGTCTGAGTTGTTATGGTTCTACACAAAATAAGATATACATACGTACATACATATATATACTTATTTTTCGGGAAATATCAGGCTGTTTTTTTCACCTGATATAATGTGTACCCCCTCCCCTAACATGCAAAGGGTCTGTCAATGAACACAAAAGTTACAGAGGGATACACATTATATCAGGTGAAAAAACGGCCTGATATAATGTGTATCCCTGATTCCCCTCTGTAACGTTTGCTAGAAATGAGCAGACATCTCCACAAATGAACATATTTATGAAGATAAATGAGTCCCTTGTTACTATGGAAAACCTGGTTGAGTCTTGCACATCGCTATTTGTTCCATTTAAGAGGTGAATTCGAAGTGCTTCTCTGAGTGCACGCGTGCTCCCGCGGCCAGGGATGCAAATCCTGGAGGGGATAAGTGCCTTGGCACGACACCGGCAACAACTCCCAGCATAGCAGGGGAGGTGGGGGAGGAGCAAAGTGAACTTGAGCGAAGTGAGAGGAGCGGGGTTTGCACAACCACTATAAGGGAGTCGTGTACTGAATGTAGAGAAGATAAATTGAAACTTAAGTATCGATCTCATCACGTGAGAATCGTTCAATACTGATACCAACGTTGGTATCGATGCTATCGATACTTTAGATCGATCCTCCCACCCCTAATGTGCGAGGCTACTCCTTGGAATGGGTTAAATAGCATTCACGAAAAATGTTTCTACTGTTGTTTTGTAATAAAAACGTGCTATAAGCCACTTTGAAATATAAACCGCACCACCACAAGAAAAATGTAAAATTGGGGAGTCTTTATTTCCCAAAATATGGTATATATGTTACAAATGTTCTTTTAAATTCCAACAGAGAGGTGTCACTGGTTAAGCTCAAGATCAATGTGTGATGAGTAGCCTGTGACTTGAGTATCAGGGAGAACAAATGGAAAAGTCTACAAGGCTCAAGGGAGGGATGGTGGAGAATCTGCCTGACTGTTAAAGTAGGGCCGCAAAACCAAATGAGGGTGTTACTGTCTCATTTTCCATTATATCTGAAAGTCCTATTCTGCTATTCCTGAAAACCAGGTAAGTAGTGTTAGAATCAAAAGTTTAGTTTCAATTGTCTTGGATGAGTAGGTGAAACATTCCAACGTGGTGCTGGTCTCTGTGTTTGGTCACGCAGTATGGTGGCTGCTACGGGGTTTTCAACGGTACAGCGGAAGAGAGAGAGGAGTAGAAGGAGGAAGAGAAAGAGAGGCAAAGAGAGAGGGAGAAAAACAGAGATAGCGGTAGGTAGTGAGAGCAAGGTTGAGAGGGACAGAAAGGGAGAGAGAAAAGGCAGAGAGAGATAGAGAGAAAGAGAGAGAGAGAGGTAGAGAGAGAGAGAGATGAATTGAGAGAGAGAGACGTTTCCACAGGATGACCTAGAGTCATCATCTAAATTCTTCAGTCCAGAGTGATTGAGCCCGCGAGGCTGATAAGGCCTGGTTGGATGAGGCTGTCAGCTCTAGACATGAACTATTTGCCATTTAGATTACAGGCCCTTTACTTTCCTCTGTCCTCACCCCGGCTCTTCCCTCCAGCCCCCCAGAAAAAGTAATTAATCTGCAACAGAGCCACGGAGCAGGCTGGTCAGGGTGGTAGAGACGCCGCAGAAACTCGCCTGATTTTAATAAACCAAGAAGCTAATAACGAGGCCGCCATTTAAAATTCCATTATCACAGCTAGGTGTGTGTGTTCATAAAGAGCACCTCCGATACCTGTGCTCAGAGGGAGCTGGAATCCACTATCTGAATGTAAATGACTGAGTCAGTGTGTGTGTGTGTGTGTGTGTGTGTGTGTGTGTGTGGGTGTGTGTGGGTGTGGGGGGGGGTGGGGGTGGTTGTGGAATTCACCAAGGAAACAAGAACGGAAAGTCCTGGCGTGTTTGACAGCAGCTTAAAGCACATCTCTCCTCTGTCCTCATCAACTTGATAAACTCAACATGAATCATACTCATAACCTGTCAATAAACAAATAATGTAAAGAGAAGCAGGGATCGATTTGGATTTGGTTTTCGAGGGAGTCAAATAGGAGACTGCATGGCTGGGCACCAATCATAGTTTGTAAAATTGAATCAATTAGGCAATTAGAAAAATGACTAGACTGTGAATAAACTAGAAAATAGGAATCTAAAAACCAACAGTGCTGAAAGTAAGCAAATACACCATCACATTTCAACAACTAATCTATTCTCCAGTCCTGTATGTGTAGTGAGCATGGCTACTCAGTGATGACGCGTGTTATGCTGTGCTTTGCTGTGCTGTACAGTGTTGTGTTGTGACTCCAGTCTTCAGTCCAGCTCAGTAGAACCTCCCAGATAGTGAGTGCCAGGGTCAGTCTGTCAGTGTGTCCATGTCTGAACCAGACCCTGCATGCTGTTGGTCGTTCCGCCCCTCTGCCTCGACAGGCTCTCACAACACACACACACACACATACACATACACACACTCCCCGCCAACCGCCCTTACACACTCCCTCACAGGGCTCAGCTTAGAACTTTGAAACTGACTGACACTCCAGTTGGCTCCAGTATAAGACAAAAGCTCTCTGTCATGTGTGTGTGTGTGTGTGTGTGTGTGTGCGTGCGTGTAACTACACTTACAACGTAATCTCCATGGAACATTAAATAACTACAGACACCATCCAGTGATGATACCTTTATCGGAGTCTAAATTCTGATGTCTATTTCTGGTGTGGCGAGCTCTGGCTCCAGGACATGACCTTTCCGCAAGTCAGTCAGCCAATGGGGAGGGGCCAATGGGAGGAGCAGACCAATGGTAGGACAGGGGAGGCAGCATTGTGACGAGGTTATATGTAGCATGTCGCCACATTCATGTCAGATTAGCAGGCCTGGGCACAGGGCCTCTGTTTTACAGGGAACAAGGACACCCTGGCCCCTGGCTGATGTAAGAATAGAGCAGAAAGACATATAACCATATAAGGGCCCCTCACAAGCATGCGAGAAGGGGGGGGTCATATGTATATATATACTTATCTCTGTCATATGTGGACAACACACTTGTGTGTGTGGTGTCACACTTGCCTGTTTGTTATTGTTCTGTGTGTGTGTGTGTGTGGGTGCCACTCACTCTTGATGGGGATGATGAGCTGGGGGATGACAGGGAGGATCTTGGTTCCGCCGTGCTCCAGCATGTCGTGAACCCCCTGACGGGCGAAGAACTCGTAGGGGTGGACCGTCTCACACAGCCCGTCAAAGAACAGAGGCAGGTAGTGGTGATAGTCCAGCTTCTCTATCTCCACCTGGGGGAAGACACACACACACACGTTAGTAAACCAATGCAATGAAGTATATTCATCCTGCAGGGAAGCGGCTCAATGTCCTTTGTCCTTGTTTGCCCTTGGATTCACAAAGTATTCACACACACACACACTACTCCTGGATTTAGATCTTTTATAACCCTCACACACTCTCTCCAACACGCACACACAAACACACACACGCACACACAGTGAAAGACAGAGGCAGCTGTTAGGGAGATCACGACACCTCAACATTTGGTATCCTGTAGGCTGACACATTAACACCTGTTTACACTATTTACAGTCCCAAAACACCACACACACGCACACACGCAAACACACAAGCAACAGGGACAAATAAAGACATTCAGCTACAGAGCACAGTTAGGCTTTGATCATCTGCTTGGTAGTGTGTGTGTGTGTGTGTGTGTGTGTGTGTGTGTGTGTGTGTGTGGAGGGGGGGGAGGGGGATACACAGTGTTGTTCATCCAAACTTGACTGGAGGGGACAGGTGACAGAACTTTCCTTTCATGTGAGTGTGTGACCATGTGTGTGTACGGTGTGTGTGTGTGAGCGTGTGTCTACGCAGTGTAAGGGGGGTGGATTCAGCAGTGTGGCCCCATTGTTGGGAGAGACAGGGGAAGGGGGGGGGGGGAGTACCATTTCAGGAAATAAAAGACAATCCCTGTGGAGCAGAGACAAACACCCCACAGCAACCAGGAGTCTTAGAGGACACCCTCTCACACACACACCACAAACACACACACACACCACAAACACGCGATATCTCCTGACACCCCTGCTGGCTTGGGTCACACTGGACCACACTGAAATGTCACCAGGACACCAACGCAGGTGTTTGAAGTCCCCTGGCCTTGCCAAGCCCTCGCGTAAGAGCAGGAACATCAAAGCTGCTCAGTCCCTCCACCCCAGAAACACACAAACATTCACACACACACAAACACACACCCACTCACACACACACACACACTCGCACACACACTCACACACACACACACACACACTCACACACTCACACACACACACACATAAACACACACACACTCACACACAGCCCTCCCCGCTGCCATGCATGTCTGGTGAGTAAACACAGAGTCAGTAGGCCAGGAAAGAGAAGAGCAGAGCTCCCACTGTTAACTCACAGACAAGCCTGATTGCTTTGAGGCAATTTGCTGGCTAACCTTGACCTTTTCCTGCTTGGTCAAGATAATCATTGTGAGTCAGTCAGGCTAGAAAAAAGGAGAAAAGCAAATATGAGCACAGAGAGAGAGGGGGGGAGAGAGAGAGAGAGAGAGAGAGAGAGAGAGAGAGAGAGAGAGAGAGAGAGAGAGAGAGAGAGAGAGAGAGAGAGAGGGGAAAGGGGGGAGCAAGAGAGCGAAAGATAAAGAGGAAGAGAGAGACAAGGTGAAAGCGAGATGGTGAAAGAAAAGGGAGCAAGAGAGAGACAGAGGGATGAATGGGATGAAAGGGATGAGAGGAGACAGGGACGATGTGTTCACACACTTAGGGACGAGACATGCTATAAGTTACAGGTCACATGCTACAGGCTAGGAAGTACCGAATTGAAGTCCCCAGCTGACCACCTGGGCTGGGTGAGAACACTAGTTAACACTGTGGGAAAACCTACACACACACACACACACACACACACACACCTTCAGAATCGTAATCAGTGGGCTGGGCAGAGCGGTAACATTCACATCCGGCATTGATTGCTCCTCTCAGGTTTGTTTGTCTTTGGGAGCAGGACTTCCCCGAGGTGCTGAGTCAATGAGACCCCCCCGCGGCACACACCACGCTGCAGCAATTAGCAGCCCGCCGCTAACAGAGACCTGCACGTCTGCTCTGGTAAGAGCTGTACACCTCCTCGTTTAAACAACTGAGGCTCTCAGGTCCCTAGGGGCCCCTGGAAGCGCCCTGCTCCCAACTCAGACAGCAAATGGAGAGAGAGACAGGGGAGAGAGAGAGAAACAGAGACAGACAGAAAGATGGGATACTACAGTGGGAGGAGGGTCACGGGGGTTGAGATGGTGGAGGCTGGGGATAGAAGGAGTGGGGCCAGGTAGGGTTGGTATGAGGGGCCAGAGCTGGGTTGGTCAGGCTGGCTGTTTGGCCAGGCTGTGTAGGACAGGCCTACCAGAGCTTAGCCTCTCCTGGGAACCACAGCACCAGGGAAGAGACTGGGGGGTTGGGAATAGAGAAGGAAAGAAAAGGGGAGGCTGAGAAGGTGTGGGGGGGTATGGCTCAGCGTAATTGCTATGGCAAACATCACTATTCACTTCTGCCGGACGGACAGCCCGCCGCCAACCAGCCAAAAGAGGAGGAGGCGTAAAAATGGTCTAGCCAACTGATGTCATGTAAAACATAGTGTATCTGGCTGTTCAGTAGTGACACATCTGGGTTGACCGGGCTAACAGAGAGGGTGAAAGAGATAGAAAAAAGAAAGATAGAAAGAAAGAGCGAGAGATAGAGATAGAGATAGAGAGACCCAGGTTAGGCTGGTTTCTTTCCAATTCCCCCTGTCACAGAGACAGAACCATTCATCACCGGAGTCTCTATGAAGCAACTGTACAGTCCTGTAAACACACTAACATAGCTAGCCATGCTGGAACTCAGCACCCACACATAGCTCCCTACACTTAGACACACTGGTATGCACATAGCTTAGAAGTTATTCCGAACCTTTCACACACACAAGTATAAAGACACACTGACAGTGCGACATTGCATAAAGGCAGACGGCTACCCTTTCTCGGTCTTCTCTCAATGCAGACTGATACACACAGACACACACACACACACACCCAAACACTCACACAACCATGGTTTCACAGGGAATGTAGAGGATTAGAGAATGGCTTTGCTATTATGAAACCAATCTTTAGCTGGGGTAATTGAAAGAGTAACCCAATTATGGAGGGTCCATCTTCCTGGTCGCATCCTGCTAGCGTTAATACATTATCTACATTATCTACATTAACTCTGAGGAGGACTCATATGTGGAGGCATGGAGGAAGACTGCCTGGAAACTGTTCCAGTTTTAAAGGTGAAACAGCCCAAATTACTTTGTGTGTGTGTGTGTGTGTGTCAGAGAGCCCTGTGCAACTGAGACGCAACTAGGCCAGAGCAGTCAAGCCAAACGCACATAGAGAGACAAGAGAAAGGTAGGAGAGGGGGAACGGGGTACTGATGGCAAGTAGAAGTGCTAATCCCTGTCCTGACTGACAGACTGATTGATTGACTGTGGGACTGACTAGAGACTGACACGCTGCTGTCAAACAGGCTTAGCAACCAACAGTAATCAACACGAGGAAGGCTAATCAGTATTTCCTTTGAATCAGCAGCCATCCCTGCCTGAAGGAGAGTGTAAAGCTCAGAGGTTAGAGCATTCGACAGCAGGTCAAGAGGCCACAGGTTAAAAATGCCCCTTGTGCTGTTAGTCACGTTCAATAGAAGCGCCTACTAAATGAGTACATTGTTATTAATATGAATGCATTTCTATTAATCTGGAGCCATTGGTGCAGTGTGATGGATCCAAATGATTATTATTAGCTGGAGAGGGCGGGGAGTTAGTTCGAAGGTGTCATCCGCCATGAATCATCCTGCTCCCTCCTGCTCCCTCCTGCTCCTCCACTCCTCCTGCTCCCTCCTGCTCCCTCCTGCTCCTCCACTCCTCCTGCTCCCTCCTGCTCCTCCACTCCTCCTGCTCCTCCACTCCTCCTGCTCCCTGCTGCTCCTCCACTCCTCCTGCTCCCATCCTGCTCCTCCACTCCTCCTGCTCCCTCCTGCTCCTCCACTCCTCCTGCTCATCCACTCCTCCTGCTCTCTCCTGCTCCTCCAGTCCTCCTGCTCCTCCACTCCTCCTGCTCCTCCACTCCTCCTGCTCCCTGCTGCTCCTCCACTCCTCCTGCTCCCATCCTGCTCCTCCACTCCTCCTGCTCCATCCTGCTCCTCCACTCCTCCTGCTCATCCACTCCTCCTGCTCTCTCCTGCTCCTCCAGTCCTCCTGCTCCCTCCTGCTCCTCCACTCCTCCTGCTCATCCACTCCTCCTGCTCCCTCCTGCTCCTCCAGTCCTCCTCCTCCCATCCTGCTCATCCACTCCTCCTGCTCCCTCCTGCTCCCCCACTCCTCCTGCTCCTCCACTCCTCCTGCTCCCTCCTGCTCCTCCACTCCTCCTGCTCCTCCACTCCTCCTGCTCCCTCCTGCTCCTCCACTCCTCCACTCCTCCTGCTCCCTCCTGCTCCTCCACTCCTCCTGCTTCTCCTGCAGACTTGCTTGTTGTGTGAACCTCCCTCCAGAGTGAGGTGACCCACTGTGCTGGCTCCCTCTCATTTATCAAACAGATGAATTAAAATGTGGACACTTCAAAGTACTTCCACACACAAGGGTCCCCTCAGGGCATGCACTCTCTCCCTGTTTAAAATGGAAAGAGCCAATCCATCAACGGCTTTGTGTGTGTGTGTGTGTGTGTGTGTCTGTGCTTGTTCATGGTTATTGTTAGATGCACTGGCAAGATATAGGGACACACTGTTTTATCAGCAAACCGATAGCGTAACTAGTGTGTCGCCGGCTGTACAATTTTGATAAATATATTTTTTTCTGCTTCAGTCCTTCACCAGCAATCTTTACAAACGCTCAAACACACTCATTTTCATGGTTTGCTTTGATATATGAATTGATTGAAATCCCATTGATTTCAGGTACGAGCCTCAACACTTTTGCGTAGTACAAATGTTTTGCCTTTATGAGATAACCAGCCAGGTAACAGGCATGCCATGCTCCTCCCTAGCCATGACATGCTTAGGGAGGGGAGGAGAGAGAGCAGCAGCAGAGAGAGAGAGAGAGAGAGAGAGAGAGAGAGAGAGAGAGAGAGAGAGAGAGAGAGAGAGAGAGAGAGAGAGAGAGAGAGAGAGAGAGGGATATGTCTCCAGACTGAAAGGTACTGTGACAGTGGGCCGGGCGTCCTATTCATCCACACAGTGATGAGGACCCATTATTGTATTTCCTGCTCTCAAGCTGAAGAAGAAGGGAGGGAGAGGAAGTGAGGAGGGGGGAACTGGAGAGAAGTCAGTTGGGATGGGGATGCACCAATTGTGTGTTGGCCTCTGTCCAATTATAGACAGTGGCACCAGAATATGGCTACTGGCAGGAGAACTACTGGGAGAGGAGGGCAATGGGGGGTAGAGGGTGGGGGGGGGGGCACAAGGTGCCCCAGGCTGCAGCTCTGAGTCTGGGCACTGCCAGGCTGTGGAGAGGCCCCTCCCTGCCCACAGCCAGCCAGCCACTGTGCTGCGGGGTACACTTCCCATCGAGCACTGCGGTGATCAGGGGAGACAGGTAGAGGTCTGAAGGTAGGTTTCCATAGAGAGGACAGTGACCTGTTGTTCCCAATATGTGCCTGGCTGACCTGCTGGGCCTTCAGCTGAGAGGTTCATGAGAGGTGGTTACTATTTATGGACAGAGGGAGCTAGCCAGGCTGTGACACGCACACACATACACCTGTACACACACACACACTTTGACTGAGAGGAATGATAGATGGCTTTCCTCCAGGGCGACGACGATGATGATGATCACTTCCTACCTCTTTCTCCTACAGAGACAGATGCCACAGTTAGACGGACCAAATAAAAGGAACAGGGTGTTTCCTGACGGATGAGCTGGATCAAAGGTACGGCAGACACAGCACGGAACGCTTCCCGCGGGAACATCAGAGGGGCGGCTGAAGGGATTCACGCTTCAATGCCCTCATCCTGATCATCTGACATCATCTGATAATCGGATGAATAATTGAACCCGAAGCAATGGATTGTTTCATTGTGCTCATTGTATTCAGCAGTACGCACTCGTGCATTAAGGTCTATTCTGCTGTCATGTCACTGTCCTGCTGATCAGAGAGAGTCTCAGAGTAGGAGCTTGTCTCTGTCATGTCAGAGAGTGGAGCATTCAAGGTGACTACAGGATGACAGTCAACACACCCGGACGTCACCACCTGGAGGCTCTTGGGCTCTTTCATTACTTTGATTCTCCATGTCATAAAGACTGTCCTCAAAGCACCCGGCCAGTCAGACAGACAGGCAGTCATCAGTCCCCAGGCCTGTTCTCAACCAGCGTTGACCCTGGCCCCAGGGCATGCAGGCCCCCAGGGCAGGGGCTGGTACAGGGTGTGCTCTGGGCGTCTGAGGAGGAACAAAGCCCCATCTCGGGCTGCTGGAGGGGTCTAGCTGTCGGGTCAAGGCTCTGGTGCTCAGCTTGCCTGGGAAATAAAGGCTTTCTCTCCACCAATACACTACAGTCCAGTACGGTGGGACTTGAGTAGTGTGCTGAAATTGTGGATGCACACACACACACGCACAGAGCATAAATATTTCCTCTCCGGAAGGGGCCTATGGGCTGTACAGGGAGGATCCATCTCTTTCCCACCGTAGCAGCATTGGTGTGAAGCATGCAGCCAGGCCTAGCATTGTACGCATGACTGAAGAGCCATATGCAATATGTCATATGCAATATGTTGGCGTAAAGATATTAGAAGATCTAGAAATTAGACAGTGTCGGATGACCACAGTCAATCACTGAATCCCATAACTGAATAGAAGATATTCAGAAAAATCTTGAATCATCCTTGTTTGGACTCAAACAGTAAATCAACCAATTGAGTGAATGAAACTATGAGACAAAGATAGAAACAATCGATGAAGTGTCTCAAGAATAAGCCAGTATTCCTGAGACCAATCCAGGATGACTACGCTGAACTTGGTGTCTCTTATGTTCACGCAGCAGGTGGGGGAGCAGTGTGGCTTTAAAGCAGGAGAGGGGAGAGAGAGAAAGAGAGAGAGAGCGAGAGAGAGAGCGAGAGAGAGAGAGAGAGAGAGAGAGAGCGAGAGAGAGTGAGAGAGTGAGAAAGAGAGAGAGAGAGAGAGAGCAACAGAGAGAGAGAGAGAGAGAGAGAGAGAGAGAGAGAGAGAGAGAGAGAGAGAGAGAGAGAGAGAGAGAGAGAGAGAGAGAGAGAGAGAGAGAGAGAGAGAGAGAGAGAACGAGGGCCAAACTGATGGTGGTTGTTGTTGTTGTCAGCTAGGTCTGGGAGATTTGACAGGTATTGTCAGTCGACTCAGCGAGCGGCTGGGTGACGAAGATGAGTTTGCCTCTGACAGGTTTATTGAAAAAGCTGCAGGTGCAAACAGCTTGGTCCCTCTGCTCTACACTGCCACGCACCCCATATATACACACACAGGCAAGCACACACACACACACACACAAACACACACAACAAGCCCCAACTCTATCTTTATTGTGCCTCTCTTTTATTCTCATTCCCTCTCTTTTTACACTCACCAACCTGGACAAGGACGCACTGCAGGCAGAGACAGAACAAGAGCAGAACGCACTCTGAAAAGAAAGGAAACTGAAAGAGAGAAACAGAAAGCAGAATAGGGTGTGTTGTGTGTTTGCTCTGGCGCTCTTTTTCAGACAGTACCTTTGATTCATTCCTACTCCTCCTCTTATCGGTTTCTCTCCAGGAGCGTGGCAGAGAGGCTGGCAGCAGGGGAGCGGTGGTGGGGGTTGGGAAAGTGAGCAGAGCAGCTGCCAGCAGGAGAGTGTGTGTGTGTGTGTGTGTGTGTGTGTGTGAGTGGTGGGGGGGTACAATGTAGCAAAGTAGAATGCTAGACTGCTCACAGGGACACACTGGGCAGAGCTAAGCAAGGCTGGGCAGGGCTAGACTTGGTTGGGCTAAGATGGGCAAAGCTAGGCTAAGATAGGCTAAGATGGGCAAGGTTAGGCTAGGCTAGGCAAACATTTTGCAAGGTTAGGCTGGACTGGACTGGGTTGGGCTGGGCAGGGCAGGGCAGCAGCAACAGCAACATCCGGGATTCCAAGGTATTGCTTGCCTCAGACTGGACCTCTCTCCTCAGTAGGACCCCAGGCTGTGATTGTATGACTGATCTGCATGTATGCATGTATGACTGCCTGCAGCTACACCTGGATGAGAGGCCTGCAGTCGGATCTTTCTCGGAGAAGTGAGATGGCTCGATTGCCTTACCTATCCTTGGTATCCCGGATGTTGCAATCTTAAATTTTTCGGCTCAATTCTTTTTGACAAACATTATTATTTTTTTCTTCTGAATTTCACAATTCGGGTTTGATCAGCCTGAAATTTGTTGTATTTGAATTTCTGAAGCTTTAATTTTTTTTTTTGCATTTTTGGGATCTGAATTGTACTGTTCGAATTTGAGCAATGAATGTCCAAAACCTTGATCCAACTTTTTTGGATCTGATTTTTTTTTTACATTGAAATAAATGTATAGATACATTTCAAAGAGGTGAATTCAGAACCAACAAATTCAGTGGTGTTTAAGTATTCAATGCCTTTTCAAATTTAAAACATGATGTCACTGATTTGTTTCCCTAAAGCTCCTTCTCTCCGTGCACGCTCTAAATCAATGCGCAGGCTACCGGCTTTGTCCGAGAATCGGCAAGAGGATCAATCCGGAGTTTATGAACTGTTAACATCATAATTCTCTGCACAAATGTGTCCAAAAGGTATACATTCAAGTTAAATATAATAATATTCATAGTTAAATACATTCGGCAAAAATAACAATATGAGTCCAATGTAACGTTTATATTAGGTAAAGCTCCCAAAACTATTCAGCGCTCAAATGAATGCAAAGACATTTGCAGAAAGGATTCACTGAACATGAATTATACCACTGCTTCAAGAACACAGACAAAGCTGGAGAACAGAGCTCAGGTTTCATCCATTCTCATCAAACCCACCAAGACCTGCTGAGCCAGGTCTGGAAGTCAAGTCATATTCGCCTCATCCTGTACAAGCACTGTAGGAACAGGTGCCTGATGAAAAAGTTCATGCTTGAAAACAATATTATTAGAAGCGAATCTTTGGGAAGTCAACTGGGATCTCAAAAGTTCTGCATCCCTCATCCTTATGGAGGAATAATCTCTGTCGAGGAATGTGTTACTGTGTGTTTTTGTGTGTAACAAAAGTGTCTAGGGGGCAACTGGTGTAAAGTTCACCAGAGGTAATCAACAATGGGGGGCTCTGGATAAATTGGAAAGATGAAGAATGGGGGGAGGGGGGAGTCAGTTAATAAGGTAAAATGAGGATATATAGAGGGCCTTTAAATGAAATATGACTCATATTATTTCTCTGTGGTCTTGAGACAGGGCAGTCTGTCATATGGAGGACAGGGCCAGGGAAACTAGGCTAAGTGGCCAAACCATTTCTTGTGCCTTTCCAAGTGGCTGAATAGATATTAGGATTTTACAGGCTATTACACATGATAATTGGAGAGCATATTGAATTTCTGGCAATTTTTTCCACCCTCTCTCCCTCCCTCCTTATGTATATAAACATTTAAATATAGAATATACCCAACAGATCAGGATTCTGCATATGTGTACACGTTGTTTATGACAGATCAGTATTCCTGGCACAGTCTCAAATTCAATAACAGCTCTACTAATTGCATGGCTTAAAACCAGGCTTTAGCCCTGATATCCATCTAAACCAATTAAGTGAGAGGGAAAGTATGTGTGTGTGGGGGGTGGTGGTGGGGGTACACTTGCTTGTGTGTGTGTTTGTGTGTGTGCAAGATCGTGGTGGAAGGGGAGGGGGGTAAATGGAAGAGGGCATAATCTCTGTCTAAATGTTAAAGTGTATATTCAAGGGCGACGCCTGCGCTCAGTCTACAGATGGAAAGGAAAGATTGACAACTGAATATATTCTGTAACTGTGGGGTGGCTAACTGTTTAAATGTGTGTACCATCTAGGTTAAGATCTTACTGCAGGGTAGACCTCCTGCATGTCATCCCCCTTTCTCTCTCCCTTTCAATCCCTGTCACTCTACACTCTCTCTGTCGAAATGAAGCAGAAATTCTCCCCAAATATATAAATAAATACAAATTATATGAATTCTGTTAATTTGGCTTTTTTTAAGAAAAAAGAGAAAAACAGAGCGAGAGTGAGAGTTAGAGAGACAAGGACACTTAGAGAGAGAGAGAGTGAGAAAGAAAGAAAGAGAGAGAGAGAGAGAGAGAGAGAGAGAGAGAGAGAGAAGGTGCAGCTCCATACCTCTCCATGCAGACAGACCCTGGCTGATAAAGAGTGCAGAGAAAAGAGAGAGAGAGAGAGAGAGAGAGAGAGAGAGAGAGAGAGAGAGAGAGATTATAAAATGCTTATGGAGGACCCTCAGCTCCCCCATTCATCAGCCTAATTAGACCTAATCACATGCATCCACGGAGGGAGCGCTCTCGGCAGACAGGGACAGACTGACAGGCGGAGAAGGTAGGCAAAGGCAACGCTGAGAAGACAAACGTTCACACAGAACAAGAGCACACTTACACTTACACACACACAAACACGAACATACACACACTAGACAGCGCAATCTAGCTGAGTCTATGATTTTGGACCTGGAGAATGCTGTTGAGATGAGATATTCAATCTTATGCAAAAGAATGAAACGTACCCTGCAGTCGACTCCAAGCTGCATATGTTGTGGAAAAAGCCAATATCAAAGCTTTCCCAAACAGGCTGTGCTCAGATAAGCCACAGGCACATTGGTCCATCAGTTATCAAAGGGCAGAAGACTGCTCTTTATTGCAGAGCCTTGCATTCAAGGAACTGATGAAGCTTCCATCGCATGGTGAAACATCATCTTATACTATCCAGGGTTAAGTACATTATCACTCCATGCCTGCCTGCTTGTCTAATGGCATCCTTGTCTGCCTGCCTGCCTGCCTGTCAATATCTTTCTGTCTGCCTGTCTGGCCGCCTGTCCTGACGGGGCTGTTCTAACCGGTCATTCCAGGGCCCTGATGCCCTGTAGAGATGCTTCCTGTCCGACCAGTTAGTCTCCAGTCAGCCCACATGACACCTGCTCTTCTGATTGAACTCATTCATTATTGAGGAGAAGTACAGCTGCCTTGATGTCAGGCCTCTTTATGAGGGTTTACATTTTAAACACTTAAAAGATAGACAAGTAATTTGGACTTAAACATCCCTCTGGAAGTGAAAGCTGTTTTATTTAATTCCATAGATGAAAGATGGAGCCTACCTGAGAGAAGTCATGTGATTAGGTAATGCACTTGGACTATAGTCCAGTACTAATAGCCATCAGCCTCCATTTAAAGAAAGCTTTGAATAATAGGCTACGTATCTATAAGAAAAGCAGTCAGTTGCCCCATAAGTTGAAAATTGCATTACCACAATTTTAATTGTCCAAAATGAAGGCATCTAATGATCTTGTGATGTGAATCCTTTTTACGGCACATGGAGCCCACTAACATGGGGTCCAGCAAACCATTCCTAAGTAACGGTACTTAGGAATGGTTTGCTGCACCCATGTTAGTTTCCTCAAGGATCACAATGACTTGCTTAGAGTCTTGCTGCTCTTGTTGGTTAGTGGTAATTGATTTAAATTGTTGTACTCGCTTCCCTTTGGCACTTATTTTGGTTGTTCACAATATGTGCTTCATGTTTTGGCTACCCGCAATGTTTTTGGGGCTATCTCGTTGTTATTATCAGTGACCTATGCACTTTGTAAAGCTCTCTCCTGGAAGTCGCTTTGGATAAAAGCGTCTGCTAAATGAATAAATGTAAATGGCGCCTAGCCTATCATAACTGAGTCATTCTCTTGTTCTGCTATTTCCATTTGGGGATCAATAAACGACCTACTATTACTACTAAGTACTACTAATTGTCTTGATATTTTCAAGAGCCAACAACATAAAAGATATTCTAGGAAGTAACCTTTTAAGAGGTGTTTGATTGAAAAGCATCTAAACTTTACTGAACAGAGTAAACACTATTTTAAGCAGTGTGTCTGTATCTGTGGCCATGTTGTTCCATTCTCCCGACCCTCTGTCTCAAGACTGATGGGCCAATCCCCTCTGACACCAACCTTTTCGAGCACTAATGGAATTACAAGCATGCAGAATGCCAATTAAATGAACATATAAGTGGAAAACAAAATGAACAGACAGAGAGAAATAATTGCCATAGAGCCCCTGGGGGCAAACACATGTTCCCTCAGCTAGACAAACAACGAGAAGGAGGAGAGGAGGAGGAGAGGAGGAGGGCAGGAGGAGGTGGCAGAAGAATCCAGGCCAAGCAAAGAGGGAGAGAAGGGGAGGAGGGACGGAGGAGCAGATCTAGGCGAGGAGGCTGGCCTGTGAATCTGTTTTAATTTAGACATGTTTTAATGAGCCTAGCTGTGAGAGTCAGAACCAGAGCCAGGATGGGGGCTAGCAGGCAGGCCTGGGGTACCCAACACAAAGCCACCAGAGTGGCATGACCAGCTGCAGCTTCCAGCCATGCCCTGGCCCCAGTACCCAGCCCTTGTCCCAGCCCGAGCGCCAGACCCATGATCTCCAACCCCAGCCCCAGGCCCAGTCTGAGTACCTAGCCCTAGCCCTGGCCCCCACCCCGCCGCAGCTCACAGGTCTATGCCCTACAGGATGTATCGCACTCCAAGTGAGAAAACAACTCTTCATTTTCATCCCTCCTCTATTTTTCTGCTTTTGGTACTTTTTATTACCCTTGTGTTTTTTCTTCTTTAATTAAAACATGCTCCTTTTCCCCCTGCTTAACAATCCAAAGATGGGTTTTGACAGTTGCTTATGATAATGTCTGTGACTGTCTCTCTGGAGGCCACTCTTTGTTTACTGAGTTCACACTTGAGCAATGTTCGAGGGTGGGAGATTGTACCACATGTGAGGGTGGCTGATATTTAAAGAGCTTGTCTATTATATAGAGTTTCAGCCTAGAGAGAGAAAGAGAGAGAGAGAGAATCCTTAACAGTGCATAGCCTGATGGAGTGTGCAAATATGAGCATGCACAACTGCTTTAGTTTCCTGAGAGGATTTACGTCTCGCGTCTTATTATCTTCAGGTAGGATTACCACGCGCTCTCACAAGCAGAGGCTCCACACCACACACATCACTAGGCTACAAGAGCACTCACCCTTGAACTACATCTGCCATCCCCAGCCTCATTCCAGCCTCAACCCAGCCTCATTCCAGGCCCAGCTTCATCTCAACACCAGCCTCGTCTCAACCTCAACACAGCCCCAGCCCCAGCCCAGCACTGCTCCAGCACTGCCTAACCTAGCCTTGCATAGCCTAGCCCAGGGTTTCAGCCTGTCCTGTCTCTGTACCACACCAGGGACTGCTGAGGTGAAAGCACATCAAAGCCTGACGCTCCACCTGTGCCTGCATGCATTTTTGACAGAAACCAGACAGAGCAAAGACAAACAGAGGTTAAGAGGAGGCTGGAGCACTCAGGGACACAACTGTCGAGCCCTTCACTGGAGACGGCTGCTCTGAAGTGTGTGTGTGTGTGTGTGTGTGTGTTTGTGTGTGTGTGTGTGTGTGTGTGAGTGACCGAGCGTGCGTGCGTGCGTGCGTGTGGATGACAGTTCAAGCTTCTTGACTTTGAGGAGAGATGGCTTGAAGAGGGAGTGAGAGAGGCAGTCTGATTAAAACAGGTTCCATATCTCTGGATATATCTGGGGATATATCCAGTTCAGATAGACAGACAGTGTTAATGGCTAATGGAGCCAACATGCTTATTGTTGAGTTACTTAGCAGGGTTGTGGTTTATCTGTGTCTGCAGAGTCATAACAGGGTGGGCCAGAGCTTACCCAGCAGAGACCATGCCCAGCCCGCCACAGCCCCAGAAGTGGAGCGTCTGAGAGATGAAGCCACAGCCCACCTCATGTCATTCCAGTAGGGCCTTAGTTTGATCTGTGTGAACTTCATCACCAGTGACTCAAGGCTTCCAGAACTACAGCTTGATGATATGAGCCTTTCATATCCACTGCCTCTGCCTGTCTACTCTTTGATCTCTGTAGAGCTTTGATCAAGAAAACATCATGTTAGATGTATGTTTGAGCTCACCAACAGCATTGATTAACATAAATGCCGGTATGGGAATACTGCTCAATACAAACTACATCTCTTTCTGAATAATCGGAGATGACAAGGGTGAAACACAGTCAGGCATTAGATTGGAGAGATGGAGGGACGGAGGAGGGAGACTAGGAATGTTACAGTCTAGTCCTCTGCTAGGGGGAAGGGGAAAACTGCCTCTTATCATACCTGCCTTATCACCAGAGAAGAAGGGGATGGAGGAGGAGGAGGTGAAGAAAAGGAGGGAAAGTGGCCCTCTGGGCTGGAGAAACCCCTGCAGTCATTTCCATATCTGAGATCAGCTGACTCCAGTCATGTTAGACACTGGTACTCTCATCACCTACATAACATAGCCTGCAGCGAACCCCAACTTCACCTCCTCTCCTCCCATCCCCTCTCCTCTGCCCTCCTCTCCTCCCATCCCCTCTCCTCTGCCCTCCTCTCCTCCCATCCCTTGTCCTCCCATGCCCTGTCCTCCCTGCTCCTCTCATCTCCTCTCCCCTCTTCTCCTGGCCTCTCTCCTCTCGCCCAGACCAGCAGCAGCAGGAGTCTCTCTGTAGCTCCGGGCCTCTAATTGGCCCACTTTCTCCACTTGTCTCTCTTGTGCTCATGAAAGCCCATGCTAGTCTCTATAATAGCTCTTACATGCTTCTGTTAAAAGTTGAAGTAGTCTGCCCCTCCTGCACTCGTACAAAATATTGAGAAAGAGAGAGATAAAGAAAGAAAGAAACAGACAGGGACAGAGTAAGCTTGTGAACTACCAAGCACGAAGGACACTCACAGATCCTTGCTGGCTCTCCTAGGAAGCTGCACTTCTGAGTGAGAAGGGACAGGAAGGGGACAAGGAGAGGACAAGTACGGGACAGAGAGGGTACAGGGAGGGGTCAGGTAGAGGACAGAGAGGGTACAGGGAGGGGACAGAGAGGACAGAGAGCTGCAGTTCTCCTGCCTGCTCTTCTTCCACTCAGAGTCTCTGTCTGTCTCCCCTGTGACAGCCAGCCAATCAATGATACCATTTTTGGCAGATTTTATGCCTTTGTGTGGGGCTCTGTAACTATGTGTCGCAGTGTCTGCCTTGCTGCCAATGTGTGTGTGTGTGTGTGTGTGACAGAGAGAGAGAGAGAGAGAGAGAGAGAGAGAGAGACAGAGAGAGAGAGAGAGAGAGAGAGAGAGAGAGAGAGAGAGAGAGAGAGAGAGAGAGAGAGAGAGAGAGAGAGAGAGAGAGAGAGAGAGAGTGTGTGCTTGTCTTTGTCTGCTTCTGCATAGACAATTTACTAATGGATGCAGCAACCTTGTGATTTGTTGTTTGTCAGAGATCCACTTCAGTAAAATCTACCAAATGATTTAAGTTAGCAGGGAAAATGTACATTTAAAAGCCAGCCCACTACCGAGAAGACCACATCAAAGAAACAAACATTATTGTGTAGAGCATCTAGCCTATTTGTTCATTCCAAATTATCATTATATCCCTTTCAAAGATATTACAATTCTGCTGTTTAATTAGTTTGCGGTTTGTGCTTTAATCAGTTTCAATATCTGGAGTTTAAAGCAATAAGAAAAACAATCATTCACAGGACAACTTCCCAACCACACAGTACTAATGTACTGAGGAGAGGGCTGTGCTAGAAAATGTTAAACTCAGTTTTATTCTATGTACACACACCACAGAGACATGGCAGAGCCTACTGTAGTTCAGACCAGCTGGGATCAGTGGGACCTAGGATCTACAGCGTGTTTGCTCATGAGTCAGGCTCCCCCAAATCCCCCCATCCCAGCCCCGGTCTCTACAGGCGTTCATGTGTGACACCCAGCCGCCTCAGGGCAAAGACCACAGGGCCTTACAGCCCCCACCCCGACCCCCCTCAGTTTACAGCTGCTGCTGGTGGTGGTGGGGGTGGTGTTCCTTAGAAACAACACACTCAGCAGGGCCGGGCAACAACAGTTTGTTAGACATGCATCACACCACTTTGGTGCGACTGCTTATGTGTGCATAGTGTGTGTAAAGCCATGCCCCACTCTGCTTGGGTCAATATGGTGCTGGGAGGCTGTGAAGGACATGAGAGATGAGTCTCGCTGGGCTGGGTGCTACAGTACAGGAGGGCTGTCTGGGGCTCTAAGGCTCAACTCAGAGACTGGCGCTCTTTAATGTCAGGACCGATGACATCACTGATTAACAATGGACAGGGGTGTCACTGACATCCCAGATCATTAACTGTTTGTGGACTGACTGACTGAATGCAACTCCGATAGCTGTCAGGGGCGCTGATCTGTTTTACAACCGTCTACTTCAGCATGGGCTTTACATTGGAAACACATTCATGAAGTGAGGGAAACCCTGAACTCAGCCCATTAAAGGTAAGACCCTCTGGATGAGGGTGTGCAGGCCTAACCCCTGCCGCCCTCTGATACTGAGTCTGGGTTCTGCAGGGAAGTGAGGTCTTACTGTGTGTGGCCCTGGTCTTTCTCACCCCCCCCCCCCCACCCCCTTCCTCTCCCAAGGAGATCACCCTGTCAAGTGAGTCATGAGTATAACCTTCCGCTAACCCTGCTTTTCAAAGGCTGCGAGAGAAGACACACAGGCACTGCCATAGACACACACACACATGACTGCACACACAGAAACACAAACACCCCCGTCCATATGCAAAGAAATAAAGAAATAAAAATGTAAGGAAAATACTAAATAAAGTGCGAGAAGCAGAAAGCTGGGGAAAGCAACAGCATTAGGGCTACGTGTCTCCTCCACATTTGGCATTCAAATCCCTGCGCTGGCTCTGTCGGCTACGACACGCATGATCAAACAGCAGCCAGGAGATTGGGCCCACTGACTCTCTCCCCCCTTTTACTCCCTTCCACTCCTTTTCCCCTGCTCCTCTCCTCAGCAGCTCTGCGCAGAAAGGCTTCATTAAAGAGAAGGGTTAGAGATATCACAGGCTTTTTTCAGGAAGAGGGGATCCCATTGTCAGGGAAGCTGCCGTCAGGCTCCTAGACGAGATGTGAGCCAGGGAACATCTGCCTGGCTGCTGTAATGTAAGAGATGGTCTAAAGCTAATGGGAGCCTGACCTGCAATACAGCTCATTGTGAGCTATGCAAAGAGGCAGGAAACCTGACAGAGGCAGAGAAAAGGAGAAGGAGGGAGGAGACGGGGGGGGGGAGATTCAGTGAAATAAAGAGAAATTGAGACAGATGAGAGTTAAAGAGAGAGAGAGAGAGAGCAAATGAGAGGGAGGAGAAAGACAGAGGGAGAGAGAGAGAAAGAATCCTACAAGATAGGAGAGATGGGACAAAGAATTGACTTGAGTTTTTCTGACATTGAAATGTCTGTGGTAATTGTTCCAGCAGTGATAAATGGTGTCCTGTGGTGTGGCTCTCCTTGTCCTTGGGGAACTACGAGCAGGGAAAGAAGGGATGAGGACAGATGAGGGAGGGAGGAGAGAGTGAAGGCGGAGGCGAGGAGAGGCAGCATTTAACTCGACGTTGGCTGCAGCCGGTCATCGCACTGGAGGGCATGGTGAGGTTAATCCATGCAGGGTAAATCATCCCACTTATGAGTCATAACGTGCAATACTGTGCATCCCATCTGACAAGTGTGTGTGTGTGTGTGTGCAGTTGTGCACGTGTGTGTGTGTGTGTGTGTGTGTGTGTGTGTGTGGATGCTCCAGCTGAGAGCAGCAGGCGGAGGGTTCCAGACCCTTGGGGGATGTGACAGAATAAAAACACATCCTGAGAGCAGAGCGTTATTTCCAGAGTTATCCCCCTGACAGCCCCTCAGAACCCCCCCTACCCTGGAGACAGAGCCACAGCCCTCCACAGGGAAGCACACTCTGCCAATGCCATGCCATCTACAGCAAACAGCTTTCTGAGGCCTAATCGGTTCCTAAAAACCCCGGCTGGGCTCTGTGTGTGTGTGTGTGTGTGTGTGTGTGTGTCGAACCAGAAACATAAGGAAAACCCTCAAGAGGCCTTACCACAGGGAGTCTGTTCTTCATTGATAAGCGTAGAGGCTAATTGGCATTTATGTCAACAAGGCTCAGCAGATTGTGTCATCTCAGAGAAAAAATAAGGTGTTGGACAGGACAGTCAGTTTAGTTTTTCATCGAAGGAGAGTGCAAAGTCAGCACTAACTATACAGGGCGGGGGGTCTATTTCTATAGCGGGGCCACAACTAGCCAGCCTACTGAGACACGGGGGGTCCTGGAGAGAACAGCCTCCTCAGAGCTAGTGGAAAGACAGCAGGTGGGTGTTGGGGCGGAGAAGTAAACACTGTGTAGATGCTAGAGGCTAAAAGCAACATTGCTGAGGCCGTGACACACATTAATGACTGGTGGCTACTCAACCCTGCATACGAATGGGTGATGATGACAATGATAATGGTATCTCCCTGGCCACATCACTCTCCCTACACAGGCTCACACATCCCCCCTCTCCCTGCCTCTACTTTTCTCTTTCATCCTCATTCCTCTCCTCCCCGCTCTTCTTTTCCCTCCCTCCCTCATCCTCCCTCCCTCATCCTCCCTCCCTCCCTCATCCTCCCTCCTTCCCTCCCTCCCTCATCCTCCCTCCCTCCCTCCCTCCGTCATCGTCCCTCCCTCCCTCCCTCTCTCTCCTGTCCTCCCCGTCTCCAGAGGCCGAAGCCTGCTGCGTGCCAGACTGAGGCAAAGCCTCAAAGAAAAAGGTTAGCCTCATTATACAGATTAAACTGGTGAATGGCCTGTCATTGGTCTAATCGATGGGCCACTTCATTGCCGTGACTTATTGATCAATCTCGTCTGTGGGTCATGCACAGAGCATGGTTAACGCCATAGACCCCCCCCCCCCCCCCCCCGACTACCCCTGATATAAGGTGAATACATGTCGGTGAGTTACTTTCTTTCGTTGCTGCAGCAAATTCATCTTTAACAAATGAAGGGAAGAAAGGTTCTGGAACGTTGGCCAGTTTGAATGGCCGATGATGGCTCCCCTCCCTCTACGTTTCATGTGGAGTGGAGACCGCCGTGAGGTACATGCTGGTGAACAATTAAAAATGAAAGTCATTAGAACCCATTTGTCCCGTGTTTCCTATCCTGCGTAGCGCAACCTCAAAGTGGCAGTCAAAAGTGATTTAACTATAATAACTAGCAAATGGCAGACACAAACCAAAGCTGTTCTTTTCACAGCCACACTCCCTTGATGGAGCCCACAGAGCGTCAGCTGAGGAAACACAAGAGAGCTGATTAGAAAGCGTCTTAGCAGAGAAGAAGATATTAAGATATGATCTCCACCCTCTGCATGGCCACTGACAGGACTAAACTACTGTTTTCAACTGACTGACTCCTTGTCCTGGCAAATCAAGGAGACGTTCGTCTGGTTCAGCTAAAAGCGGACCAAGTCCTCTCTTTCTGTCCTCTCCTCCTGTCCTCTACTGAGGGAGGGAAGGAGTCGGTTGTGATTAGGACTTGTCACACTATAGGCTTGGCGTCAACTCTGCTCTCACAAACAAACAAACAAACAAATGCTGCTTGATTCTCAGTGTCCCTGAGACGTCTCTATTTCACCATCCACCCAGCAGCAGTAACCCTCAAGACCACCAACATCCCACATCTGGGCTACATTTTCAACCAACCAGATATCAATTCTAATAGTGCAGAGCTAATAGTGTCTTACTGAGTGTACTTCGTGACTGCCATCTGACTGTAAGTAACCAGAGTTTGTTTCATTCATTTGTGTTTTGCTAAAACTTTGCCGCAAGGACAGAGGGTAAGGGTATAGAAGCTAAATTGGTCAATAGGTAGCTAGCTAGAGATCGAGTTTCAGGGTACTTGCCGCCGAGTGAGACCCTGGCTTTGTTTACATAATTAGGGCCATTGTCAGCTGCGCCTCTAGCATATTTAGGCGATTAGCACTGCAGAGGCAGCCTCGTCTGGCAGCCTCGGTGCACGAAGACTCGGTCGAACAAAGACAGGGAGTCTACCTGCGGGAGTAGGTCGAACAAAGACAGGGAGTCTACCTGCGGGAGTCGGTCGAACAAAGACAGGGAGTCTACCTGCGGGAGTCGGTCGAACAAAGACAGGGAGTCTACCTGCGGGAGTCGTTTGAACAAAGACAGGGAGTCTACCTGCGGGAGTCCACCGAGGATGGCCGACGTGGTGGATCACCTCTTCTGATAAGTATCACCCTATTCTAATCCACCTAGAACATATTCATAGCTAGCATGTGTTTCTTCAGCATTCCCGTTCATTACACTACCCGTAGACGTAGATATATCACAAAGTATATACGGTCAACTTCTAACCTTCACTACCTATCCAGATCTTCTCCACCTGCCCTCTCTCTTTCTATAGGGCTCTGGAACTGCCAGTCTGCTGTGAACAAGGCAGACTTCATCCCAGCGTTTGCATCTCATGCTTCTCTTCATGCCCTTGCGCTGACAGAGACATGGATCCGCCCTGAGAACACTGCAACTCCAGCTGCTCTCTCCGTCAACCACTCCTTCACTCACTCACCCCGCTCAACCGGGCGGGGTGGTGGGACAGGGTTGCTTCTTTCCCCACATATTAAATACACATCCACACCACTCCCTGTTACTGCCAAATCATTTGAACACCATTGTGCGATGCTAACTGATCCTATCAAAGCATGCTTAATTGTTCTTTATCGCCCACCAGGCCCGCTAGCCGACTTTGTGGAGGAGCTGGACATGCTCCTCAGCGTCCTCCCGGATGATGGAACCCCCCTGATAGTCCTTGGGGACTTCAACATCCACCTCCAAGGAACTCAGGCCGTCGACTTCTTGTCTCTCCTGACCTCCTTCGACCTGACGCTGCTGAGCACACCGGCGACCCACAAGGCAGGCAAACAGCTAGACCTCATCCTGACACGTAACTGTATCACTGACTTAACCTCTGTAACCCCACTGCATATTTCTGATCACTACTTTATCCAATTCTCTATCTCTCTCCCTCCAACTCCTTCTACCTCCCCTCCCCTTGTAACTTTCCGACGCAACCTCTGCTCCCTATCCCCCTCCCATTTCTCCTCTATTGTAACATCCTCCCTCCCCCCCATTGACAAGTTCTCGTCCCACCCCACTAACACTGCCACCGACACCTTGTTAACCACTTTAACTGCATCACTTGACTCTCTCTGTCCCCTGTCAACCAGGCCTGCGCGATCTTCTCCCTCCTGCCCGTGGCTTACGGATGTTATTCGTGAAGAACGGTCCACCCTTCGGGCAGCTGAGAGGAGATGGCGCAAGTCCAAAGGCGGTCTGGACCTTGATAAGTATCACTCCCTCCTCAAATCCTTCTCTTCTCACATAACTGGTGCTAAAACCCTCTACTTTCTGAACAAAATTAACTCTGCTTCAAACCCCCACAAACTTTTTTCTACCTTCTCCACCCTTCTTAACCCACCTCCCCCACCCCCTCCCTCCACCCTGACAGCAGACGACTTCTCCTCCTTCTTTGAGAAAAAAGTCGCCGACATTAGCAGTCGGTTCCCTAAACCCACCTTTCCTACCCTCTCACCCTCCATGACTGACCCAACTAAATGTCTAAACTCTTTTTCTCCCCTGTCTGAGGCAGAGATCTCTGACCTCATTCTCTCTCATCGCCCCACCTCCTGTCCCCTTGATCCTATACCCTCCCCTCTCTTTCAAACCATCTCCCCCTCCATCATAACTTTTCTTCTCCATGTCCTAAACTCCTCTCTTACCTCTGGCACCTTCCCCTCTGCCTTCAAACAGGCTAGAGTTACCCCTCTACTCAAAAAACCCTCCCTTAACCCTGCCGTTCTCCAGAACTACAGACCGGTATCACTGTTACCCTTCCTTTCGAAAACAATTGAACGTGCTGTATCTAACCAACTGTCTAACTTTCTCTCTCAGAACAACCTGCTTGACCCCAACCAATCGGGCTTCAAGACTGGCCACTCCACAGAGACTGCCCTCCTTTCAGTCACCACTGCCCTCCAGTCTGCCAGAGTGGCTTCCAGGTCATCCGTCATCATTCTGCTGGACCTTTCTGCAGCGTTTGATACGGTTAACCACCAGATCCTGCTCGCCAGACTTTCTGAGATGGGCATCACTGGCACTGCACTCCAGTGGATCTCATCCTACCTGTCGGGAAGATCCTACCAGGTTTCCTGGGGAGGCAAACTGTCAGGCCCTCGCCAGCTCTCCACTGGTGTCCCACAGGGCTCCGTCCTTGGACCCCTCCTCTTCTCTCTGTACACCACCTCACTTGGACCAATCATCACCTCCCATGGCTTCTTCTACCACTGCTACGCTGACGACACGCAGCTGTACCTGTCGTTCCCCCCGACCGATCCGGGGATCTCAGCTAGGATTGAGGCCTGCCTCACAGACATCTCCGCCTGGATGACCGAGCACCACCTCCAGCTGAACCTCGCCAAAACAGAACTTCTCATCATCCCGGCTAAACCCTCCATCTCCCACGATCTCTCAATCACCCTGGGATCTGCGACGGTGACCCCTTCATCCTCTGCCAGGAACCTTGGGGTTACCATGGACGACAAGCTCTCCCTCACGGCCCACATTGCTGCGGTCTCCCGGTCGTGTAGATTCACCCTCTACAACATCCGGAAGATCAGGAGATACCTGTCTGAGCACTCCACCCAGCTGCTAGTCCAAGCACTTGTCCTCTCCAAGTTGGACTATTGCAACTCGCTGCTCGCTGGTCTCCCAGCATGTGCAACCCGCCCTCTTCAGAGGATTCAGAACGCAGCGGCCCTCCTGGTCTACAATCTACCCAGATGCTCCCATGTTACCCCGCTCCTCATCTCTCTCCACTGGCTACCTATCATGGCCCGTATCAGATTCAAGACCCTGGTATTGACCTTCCGAGCAGTGAACGGGACTGCACCCGTCTACATCAAGTCTCTCCTGCAGCCTTACACCCCCACCCGTCACCTACGGTCTTCTTCAGACAACCGCCTGGTGGTCCCACCGCTCAAGACCGCCCGGTCCCAACACAAGCTCTTCTCCTGTCTGGCCCCCCAGTGGTGGAATCAACTCCCCACCTCCATCAGAGACACTGACTGTCTCTCCACCTTCAAGAAAAGGCTCAAGACGCACTTGTTCCGGGAGTACAACGGTACTTAGGAATGGTTCGCTTGACCCGATGTTAGTTTCCTCAAGGATCACAATGACTCTTGCTTAGAGACTTGTTGCTCTTGTGGTTAGTGGTAACTGACTTAAATTTTTGTACTCGCTGTGATATATTGTTTTTATTATTGTTGCTTGCTTTTTTCCACAGGTACACTTGCACTTATAGCAGTTCATGTTGTTTAATTGTAACTTGTTTAACTACATGCTCTTATGGTTCTTCCCTTTGGCACTTATTTTGGTTGTTCACAATGTGTGCTTCATGTTTTGGCTACTCGCAATGTTTTGTGGCTATCTCGTTGTTATGATCAGTGACCTATGCACTTTGTAAAGCTCTCTCTTGGAAGTCGCTTTGGATAAAAGCGTCTGCTAAATGAATAAATGTAAATGTAAATTCTGGTGGTCAGTGGTGGCAGGAGGAGGTGGTATAAACCTCAGCATGCCCTCGGGGTGTGAAGGGGGAGGGGACTGTGGAGACAGTAAGTGGAGGTTAGAGCACAACTCAGAAATGACTGGAATCTGGAGCTGTCGCTGCAAGGTAAATCTTTCGGGAAGGCTTCAATTGATTCCACATACCAGAGGTCCAGAAATCCCTCGGCGTAGCACCGGCCTGCTAGCAAACACCAGCAGAGCCGCGCGTTACGACGGCGCTAGGAAATGCGTCACTCGTTTACTGGCGAGTGAACGTGTGAGGGCGAGGACGGAGAGGAGGGCCGGCCTGGAATGTGGAGGACGGGTGAGAGAGTGAGCGAGTCTGAGGCCCCAGGCAGTGAGCTATACGGCCCTATTACAGCCCTCATCCCTCTCCTCTGCCCTCAGTTATGGATGGAAACAGATGCCCGAGGAATTGCAGCCCCACGTCTGACAAATGGCAGCGTGGCTTGGCTCCACCGGACACCCGCGGCAGTCTGCTCTGCTCCACTCTGCTCTCCTCCCGAAGGGACGTGAACAAATCACCTCCCGCTGCTCCAATTACCTAGTGAACTCATCTCGCTGAAGGACTGCTGTCACCTGGCAGAGAGGGGGGATGGAAAAAAAGGGGGGGGGGGGGGCAGGGACTGAAACAGGAAGGACATGTGACCTGGGGTTAAGGGTAATATCGCCCCCCCTCCTCACCCAATAAACTGTCAGGTTGAATTTGCCACTTCACCAAAGTGAGACCTCATCAGGCAGGTTATGGCAGCGGCTGGAACATGGCTGCTTAATTCCTGCAGCCCACCAGTAATTATTGGGACTGTTATGAGAACTATGCCCAGAAAGCTGCTAGATATTCTGTTAACGGGTTCGAAAATGGAGAGCCAAAAGATTTTCTGTCCACTTAGCAGGTGATATACCCTGGCCCTGCAGTGGCGAGCTACTAACCACTATTAACTCAAGTGGTCCTTGGGGGAGCGGGCTAAAGTTAGAGAAATAAAAGCCTGTGCAAGGGGTGGGCCTCTTTGTTAGATTTAAATGCTGCACTATGTCCTCCTGACAGGCCACTGGTAATTTATAGCTGCAGCCATTACCGTTATTAGAAAACTCGCTCAGGAAGACAAATGGCGACCAGGTTGGCTGTTGGTCTTCTGTCAGGAAAGACGCTGCACTCTGGGCTATTGACATTTCAGCAACGCTAAGATGCTTTGCCTGCTGCATCTCAATTCCAACCTCAACTTTATGCCAATAAGCTAAATCATCCCTGGAAAGTATCCCCCCACTCCACCCCACCCCAGCCCAGCCCCTCTTCCATCCTCTGGGTTTCCGGCTCCTCACATCTGGTTTCAAAATGAAGGCGGAGGTCTGTCAGGCCAGGTACTTTTGGAGCGGTCATTTTCCGGGCAAAGATTTGGCCCCGACTGACAGATTGAAATGAATCCTGTCATAAATAAGCTATATGACAAAGAGCCATTAGGCAAGGTCATTAGGACTGTGTAAATAGAGGCCATTCCTTTGAAATGATGGAGAGAGTAGTGAAGGCAGAAGGAGGAGGCGATACGAGACAGACGCAAGTGCACCATACTTTCTCAATTTCAGCGTTTCTGAGCCTTATGAATGATATTTCATTCAATGTGACAAAAAAGAGCACGAATGACAAATGACTTTGGTTGTTGTGTGGCAATTGAAAACCAGAGGTGGCGTGGCTGTCATCATGGAAAAGTTTGGCCCTTCAGTATTACGCTGTCAAGCTATGAAAAAAAAACTCACAACCAACCAAAATGAAAGTTGGAAAAAAAAAATAATAATGTTTGAGGAGCAGCGCTTGAATGAAATCAATAGTTAGGACTCAAGCCTCAGGAAAAGCAACTGATGCCACTTTATGCGAAACAGTCACCTCCTTTTTCAAGAGCCAAACACAGAGTTTTCGTTCGATGACACATTTATAGGAAAACAGATGCCTTGGCCTAACCTCTGAAGTGTGTAAGACAGCCTTCCGGGTTGGAATGTACAGTACAGAGAGATGGGGGCTGTGGAGGAACGTGTGAATAACAAAAACTTGATTGTAGATGTGTAAAAGCCAGAAGTCACTCTGACATATTTCCCCTAACCCCTGAGGGAGCAGGCATGCCTGTAAGCTGAGAGGTGTTGACTAGCTGTGTCTCCATGCTAATGGAATGTCACACAGAGGAGTAACACAAGGGGGGGAGGCTGAGGAGGAAGATGACGATGATGATGATGATGATGATAGTGACAATGATGACACGAGACCATGTTGACCCATACGATGATCATGGTAACGATGATGATGAGGATCATTTGAATAAAGATGAAGATGGCTTGAGCTTGATAACAATGGGTTGTAATTATCTGCCAGTCATGTGGTGCAGAGGCCAGCTACATTAAGGCTTCATTGTATCATGGATTAAATGGTGCAATTTTCACAGCACAAACTAAGCAGTGGATGATATGCTACACGCCACCTCACCCTTGGTCCGGACCTCAGGACTTCTACATGACGGGGCTTGTTTTTTGCTACCAACAACAAATGATCTCACGTAGCATTCCTGACCTCAGACTAGAATAGAGCAGTGTTGTAACAGTGGTGAGCCCAGCATACCGTACTGTGTAGAAACGCTAAGTGCTAGCTCAGAGAGAAGCAGGGCTCAGGGCACTCACAGGCTAACTGCCTTCACTCCCAGGCCAGATGAGATGGGTCTGCCTAGCAGGAGATTCATCTGCCGTCCGCAGGCTAACTCTCTCTCATCTGGGCCTGGCCACGCTCCATTTCCCTTCTCCAAGCCTGCCAGGCCAACCCCCACCAGCACCTCCTCTGCCACCCCTACCCTCCATGCCGAAACACCAGGCAGACCACCCCTCCTCCGCCCCTCCACCCCCCACCCAGCCTCCCCAGGAAGCAGTCAGTGAGGCTCATTAGGGTAATAGAGACAGGCGCTCCCCAGACTGAGGAGCGGTGGAGATGATACCCACTCGTGCATCCAGAATACCACTTAATCATCTCTGTGAGCTGATGGGTCGGGTCGTTTCTTTTTTTCTCCTCAACTCCTTTCTCTTTCATGATTTCCTTTACTAACCCCTCCTGTCGAGCCACACACACATCAGCCTGTTTGCTTTGTTTCTGATACTCCTCCCCTCCTCTCCTCCCATCCTCTCCTCCCATCCCATCCTTTCCTCCTCTCCTCTTCTCTCCTCCCATCCTCTCCTCTCCTGTCCTCCTCTCCTCCCATCCCATCCTTTCCTCCTCTCCCCTCCCCTCCCCTCCTCCCATCCCCTCCTCCCCTCTCCTCCCCTCCCATCCCCTCCTCCCTTCCCCTCCCATCCCCTCCTCCCCTGTCCTCCCCTCCCCTCCTCTCCTCCTCTAGCTGGCTCCATCCAGGGAGGTGTTAACGGGGTACAACAGAAAGAAGAAGAAAAAACCTGCTGATCTTTCAAACCAGGGGGAGAATAGGAGAGGTGAGAGAACGCTAGGAGACGGCGAGGCGAGGGAAAATCCACCATGTCAGCAGTTCTAGGGGCCTGCCCACTCTGCCTGGGAGCTGAAGTGAGACAGGGCACCAGGGTTGTGTGAGCGAGCCGGGACAGACGGACGTTGCTGGGCTGGTGTAATAAGTCAGTTGTAGCAGTAGTGCTGGGTCAGGTCACATCCATATTGAGGTGAGAGTCTCTCCCGCACCCCTGATGCTCCTCCATTATTCATCAGCTTCATAGAGGCTGACTGGTAACCCCCCACGCCGCCACCCAGACAACAGGAGGAACAGCCTCGTGCTTTAAACGTCCCTCCTCCCCTCCTCTCTTGCCCCCCTCTCCTCCAGGAGGTTAGGTGCAGGCTGGGTGTTTTATCCAGGGGAATCCATTGTAGTTGTCTGTTCCATGGCAGGTCGGGAGAGGGAGAGAGAATGGCTGTCTGAGAGATGCCACGGCGTGTCATGTTACCTATGGAACACACACACGCGCGCGGGCCCACGCAGCCTTTTCCCAGCTCATATGGAACAAGACAACGGCAAGGTGACATCCTGACAGCTCAGATGCCCCATCCAGCCCATGTAGGAAGGGGGGAGATGGGCTTCAGCATGGCCTACCTCTCCACATCCCTTTCTTTTGCCCTCTCCCTCTGTCGCTCCCCTCTGTCCGTTATCTCTCCTTCTCACTTAACCTTCGCTCCCGTTCTGTCTCTTTCTCTTTTCCTTTCCCCCTCACCCCACTTCCCCCCTCGTCGTTATCCTTGTGTTTTTCTTCTGCACCCCTCCCCTTACCGCCCACCCACCCCCCTCCCCTTCCCACCCACCCCCCTAGCCTTCCCACCCACCCACCCCCCTCCCCCCCTCCCCACCTTCGACAGCCTTATCAGTGACAGACTGGAAGCAGAGAGGAGATAAGGAGAAGCTGCAGCCATCCAAGGTGTGCTGGTCGAACACACGGCCAGATTAGTCATTGACACATTCCTCCAGTAAACAATGGCAGCAGCAGCAGCTAATAATGGGAAGCAGAACCAATGACACCAATCCCCCTTCATAATGCATTATGGGCAATGGTATTAGGAGCTAAATCTGCTAGCGTGCGGCCATTCCCTCTGGATACTGTGGACAGATTACTGAGACGGAGCTGCTACTGCTCCTAGACCTAATCAGTTCCTGTCAGTTCATCACTCACACACACACACGTTTATACACACACTCACACACAAAGACATGCACACACGTGCACTTACAATTAGCCAGACGGACACACGTAACCCCATACAAAGCACAACCACAGCTTCCCCGATCCCTTATCAGAGAGACAAGACCCCAGAGGGTTGTCCTCCTTAACCAAGCCCCACACACAGACTCTGTAACTGCTTCTAGTTACTGTCCTGTCTCTCCTTCCACGGCCTCTCATGCCAGACAGGCTAGGAGGGAGGGAGGAGGGAGGAGGGAGGAGGGAGGAGGGAGGAGGGAGACCAGAGCAGTGTCGAGGAGCTCAACACCTCCCCTAAACCTTCCATACGCTCATCTCCACTGCTGGGGTTGTTGTTATGTTTTATTGCAGTTTTTATTGCTGCTATTGTATTTGTGCTTTTTCTTTTATTGCTGGTGTTACTTTTATTGCTGGGTTTGTTTTTTTGCTATTTTGCCAGTATTTTTTATTAACATTTTACATGCCTACTATGTGACTTGACCTGTGTTGGACTGTGCATTTGACAAATACATCTCTTTTTCATTTGACACCCTTCCCTAGTTACTGGCTCAGATGGAACTAAAACACAAGACATACAGCATTGGTTATCAAACCAGGTACCAAGCTGAAACAGGACTACCTCTCAGACCAGTAGGCCTACTGTTGCTAAGGCTAGTCGAATTTGGTTCCTCAGAGATGTTCTCACTGACAAATGATCAAATTAAAAGGATAATTATCTTGATTTAAGATCCAACACTGTAGATTAACGTTCAGTGTCTTGGAGAGAAATACACAATTCACAAGGCCGTCAGAAAGATTCCACACATTCAATGATCCTAACTATCGATCAAATCTTGGAAGTCAAACCATAAATAATTAGCTAAGAAGAGATAGTATCTTGATCTAACCAAGTCTTTTCATTTCAGGGGCCTGTGTTTGTCTTATCAACAGGGCACAAAGTGCACAACTAACATCTTCTCACACAACCTCAACATGGTGGTCCGACACAGGAGGAAAAAAATATGTTTTTATCAGTGGCTGCAGCTGTGTGCAGAGAAACACCACATCAAGACCAGGGTCGTGATCACAACGAGGCTGCTGGGGAAGAGATTGACTGAATTAACATTCCTAACTTTCCTGTTCGATTTTTTAAAGAAACTTGGGCCGAATCGAATCCTTAAGGGACACATACAAAATACAAAAATGTGAACTGGAAGCTAAGATTGTTCGAGGAGTTTATCATGCATCTCCAGAGGCAGAGTTGAGAGGCGTCCTGTTGAGCCAGGGAGCATGGTGGTTGTTTCCTGAAAGTAGCTAGGCGACATGTAAGAAGGAAAAGCTTTCTGCTAGTCCCACAATGCCACAGTAAGCAAAGATGTGACATAAAGGAGGGAGCAGAGCATAAAGAACTCACCAGGGAGGGGTGATGTTGGGAGACAGAGAGCCAATGGGTGGGTAGCTTCATTTGAATATGAATGTCTCACATGATCCACAACAAGGGCACTGACAGGGGCACCTCTATCCTCAACATGTGTGTGTGTGTGTGTGTGTGTGTGTGTGTGTGTGTGTGTGTGGAGGCACATTCTGTGGAGTGCAGCAGCAGCCACCAGCCGCTGCATAATTCCAAGGCACTTTGTACAGTGCATTAATCACAGGGACCCTTGAGCGCTTCCGTGGATCCAAATATGCCGACCTTGAGGTTACAAGAAAGACATTAGGGCCGTCTATCCATTCACAGTATTGGAGGGGGTAGAGGGGGGGGGGGGGAGAGGAGGAGGTGCAGAGTGGAGGGAGGGCGGGGGAAAGCTTTCAAGGTAATGAAATTCTGCCATCATTTAAAGGAAAAGACTCATGGGGACAGGGCTGGGCCGAAGTAAAAAAAAAAAGTAGTCAAAGTAGATTGAATTGGATTTCTTTTCCTTTTTTTGGTCTTTATTTTAAATTAGGCTTAAGTGCGTGTGTGGGGTAGTTTTTCTTTCTCAATTTTTTTTATAACAAAAGCACGATAACAGCATTAACGTCCAGAATGAATCGAATCATTTCCAAACCAATTAACCTTTGACAGAATGGATGAGTGGACAGGAATGAGAGTGGTGCAGGGGAAGGAGACGAGGGGGGAGGGACGAGTAGAGGGAGGGAGTGGGAGCGCGATAGCGCAGCCAGGAGCAGAAGAGGTCTGGCCAGCGTTTAGTGTACCACTCTCATGGGGGTGACTGGGTTTGGGGGTGGGGTTGAGATAAGAAAATGGATGGGGGGGGGGGGCCGAACTGAAGAGCAAAGCGGACCCTCCTTCCGCACTCCTCCTATCTCCCCCCCCCACCCCCCCGAGGTCCTGTCCTGTCCATTGTGACTGATAGCTGGGGAGGTCTGCAGAGTTAACCCCGCTCATTCCCCATGCTGGCCGAGAGCTCTGTCACAGCTGCAGACGCTCCATTTAGTTAATTAAAGGCTCCATTTGGAGCCGGGGCCTGCTAGCAATACAAATGCCAATCAATAGATCTCTGGCTCGTTGTGGGAGGGGTGACGTGGCCCGGGCACACTCACCAGCAAGATTTGTGGCTTTGGCAGATAGGCCCGACTCTCTCTTTCCGTCCCCTGTCTCTCTCATCTAGTTCCCCTTCCTCTGTCCTTCCCTCTCTCTCATCCTATCTGGCTTTTCTCTCTCTCTCTCTCTCTCTCTCTCTCTCTCTCTCTCTCTCTCTCTCTCTCTCCTCTCTCTCTCTCTCTCTCTCTCTCTCTCTCTCTCTCTCTCTCTCTCTCTCCTCTCTCTCTCTCTCTCTCTCTCTCTCTCTCTCTCTCTCTGTGGCAACAGTCCTTCTCTGTTCTCACGTAAGTGGGATGATGTGTGTGTGTGTGTGTCTAACATCATTTGCATGGGGGAGCCAGCTGTGTGGGACATGGGGCTGAGCTCACCAGGGGGCCCCAGGGATGAGCTCATGAGCTCACGGATGGTGTGAGGCGAGGGGAGCCGCAGTAAGCGTGGGGTGATGAGGTGTGGGAGGGTTTGGGGGGGGGGGGGCTGTTGGGAGGGGCGGGGGGGGGTAGTGAAACACTGAATTCCAAAGACCACTCCACTGTCTGCGTTCAGCTCCATGTCGAAACGTCAATATTTCTTCTGGCCTGCTGTTGGCCCAAGAGGCGCTGGATGGAGCCTGCCACAGCCCAGTCGTGTAAACACCCGGAGTGGCCCTCGGAGGACAGAGAGGAGTCATTGTCCTGGAGACTGACACCCAGGGCTTCCATCAGAGCCTCAGCCTGTCACCCGGGCCAGGAGAAGAGCTCTGGTGTGTTGACATAAATGAAGGGCTAATGCTACAGATAAAAAAAAACCTCTGTGAGTCCGTCCATCGTCAGATGGGCCAGCAGCAGTGTTTGTGGCAGTCCTCTATGGCAGCTTGACAGCAGGCCTCCAACACACAGCTCTCATCCAGGGAAGACTGAACAGTCCTTACGGAGTTTCCTCCTCCTCCTCACTGTTCTCCTCCCAGAGCCACGCCACTTTTTAATCCTCTCATCTCTTGTGTTTTCTCAGAGGCCCAGGGGCCTGTGTTCACAGTCCTCGTTCATCTCTCTCTCTCTCTCTCTCTCTCTCTCTCTCTCTCTCTCTCTCTCTCTCTCTCTCTCTCTCTCTCTCTCTCTCTCTCTCTCTCTCTCTCTCTCTCTCTCAATTCAATTCAATTCAATTGGCTTTATTAGCATTTAAGAAACAAATGTTCATATTGCCAAAGCAACGGTGGAGCCACAGAAACAGTATTCATCCCATTACTATGGACATCGGTATACTATTAATGTTACCAAATCATCCGATAACAACCAAACATGGCAAATTCAGTTGAAAGATTAAAGCAGGAGAACTTTAACATAACCTTAGGATTGATTACGTAATATTGATTACGTAATATATATATATATATATTACATATATACACACATACACATGTCAGTCACACACACAGTATATTTTGTGTGTGTGCTTTGTGTGTGCGCCTTGTGTGTCTAGGTCACTCACTGTCTCTCAGGTTGTGGCATACTGATACATACTAGCAGGCAAGGTGTGCCCTGTCTCCTTCTCCTAGGAGGATTTTTACCTTTGAGAGGTCACTAAGGACCTTTGAAATCTGAGATTACAGAGTGGAATTTGTTCCAGTAATCATTTCTTATATCACTGAATGTTCATATTGTAGGAGGAAATGCATCTCTAAATATTAGAGATATTTAGAGATGCACTTATTTGCCGATATGCATCTCTCTCTCTCTCTCTCTCTCTCTCTCTCTCTCTCTCTCTCTCTCTCTCTCTCTCTCTCTCTCTCTCTCTCTCTCTCTCTCTCTCTCTCTCTCTCTCTCTCTCTCCTCTCTCTCTCTCTCTCTCTCTCTCTCTCTCTCTCTCTCTAACTTCCTGGGTTTCATTACAACACAGAAGTCCTCCCCCCCCCAGTGTATAGAGCTCTCAGCCTGTCAGTCAGTCAGCCAGCCAGCCATCCAGACAGACACTGTGCACACATGGTTAACCCCATTTGATTCTGTCGATTTACGTTACTATTCTCTCACAGGGGAGAGAGAAAGTCAGAGAAGATAAGTCATCCATTCATGGTGGACAATGTAGGAAATGATCAGATGGACAAAAGCACATGACAAAGGCATGCCACTGAGGAGACAGTACTTTTCCTAGGAAGAGTCTTCGGCTAAGTCACTCCAAAAGGCTTTCACCAGAAACAAGGAAACTGTGGGTGTTCAGGTCACTTAGGTTTCTGAGCGGCTGGATGAGGAGGGGGAGCTGGATGAGGAGGGGAGCTGATGAGGAGGCGGAGCTGGATGAGGAGGGGGAGCTGGATGAGGAGGCGGAGCTGGATGAGGAGGCGGAGCTGGATGAGGAGGCGGAGCTGGATGAGGAGGGGGGAGCTGGATGAGGAGGGGGAGCTGGATGAGGAGGGGGAGCTGGATGAGGAGGGGGAGCTGGATGAGGAGGCGGAGCTGGATGAGGAGGCGGAGCTGGATGAGGAGGGGGAGCTGGATGAGGAGGGGAGCTGGATGAGGAGGGGAGCTGGATGAGGAGGGGAGCTGGATGAGGAGGCGGAGGTGCAGAGAACAGAGGCAGCGCCATCATGCCTGGGCTTGTGGACTTCATGTCCATCACTCAGGTTTACAGTACACAGTATGACACAACAGTAAGTCAGATAAGGAGCAATGGTGTTGACACAGAACCACAAGCCTCTGTCTAATAAATCCACTTCTCCCTTTCTCTCCGCGCTTATTCATTATTCTATCTTTACTCCCTGCAAATAAATGACAAGTAGCAAAGGGCAGCACGGAATTGCCTGTTTAGCAAAACGAGGTACCCTTGCAATGCAATATAGCTGTCAGTAGACAGTCCTCAGTCATAAGGTACGACACATCAAAATGGAAATAGGCAGACGGGGAGAAAAATACGCAGAAAAAGACTTTCTCTGCAGATGTATAGCTGCCGTGACCTCACCCGCCGATATTCATAACCTCACACTTCCATCGGCGTGCACACATGCACACACACACCACACAAGCATTCACACACAACTGTCAGCCTCAGTCAGTCCCACACACGTCTCTCCCACGATCTCTCTTTCCCGGTCACCCCCCCCCACCCCACCCCACCCTCACACTCTTCTCCCTCCACTCCCCCCTACCCCCTCTTCCGCTGTAGCTCCGCGCGTAATCAATCATCCCAAGGAGATGGATATCCGTCCCCTAGGAGCGCTTACGCTCTCCATTTCCTAAGCGCCTGATCAGATTAATTGATTGTCCCCCCCCCTCACATCTCCCTCCTCCCTGGACCAGCCGTGGAGGCGGAGGGATGGATGGATGTGGGGGAAATCAGGTTGCATTGATAATCTTTATAAATGCCTCTTGACTGACTCTGCCTGGACACAACCCATGAAAGGACAAAAGGGAATACTACAGTAAACAACCAGAGGAGGGAGGAGGAGGGGGGGCAAAGCAGGCAGAACAGAGCGAGGAGGAAGAAGGCGAGAGAAGACAGTCTGGCTTAAGGGAGCAGTTGGAGGATAAGAGTAGATAAATGACCAGCGTAATGACTAAAAAGCTGTTTGGGGTCTGAGCTCTCAGACTGCACATCAGGAGAAAAGAGTAAAGAAGAGAAGGGCGTGGTGCCTGATCTAGTCTGCTCTATTGCTGATCCCTGTGGAGCCCCACTCTCTGTGGAGCGGGCTCTGTGTGAGCAGCTCTGTGTGGAGCGGGCTCTGTGTGGAGCGGGCTCTGTGGCACAGCACTGCTCCAGCCCTATAGCTCCTCATCATAACACCCCTTTCCTCTCCCCCCCCCACTCTCACCCCCCCTTTTTCTCTACCCACAGGGAGAGCGGGTCCCTGGCTCTTATCTATGTGCAGCACATGTTTCTCATACGTGTAAAGCTTTACCTGGGCGAGCTATTACAGCAAAGCTTTACCAGTGGAGAGCCAAATACCACACAACCTCACAACAACCTTCCTCGTCGCAACTCGCCCCTTGACATTTAACCTCACTTGTACGAACACCCACACTACAGCACACCTTAGACCACAACACATAGATAAAACAGCCTTGCAGATGATAAAGAATGTCTGATGATGCGGAGACTGTGCCATCATTACTTATAGCGGGGACAGTTCTGTTTATGTAGCCTACTACACAGAGCAACCAGGCCTCCATGTTTGCCCGTGTGGAGGAAGAGCTGAGGGAGGAAGGTGACACTGCCAGACAGAGACACATGGAAGCCCAGAGCCAGGAACTACTGCTCCCTACTGCATTGAGAGGGGGATGACCAGAGGAGAAGACAGAGGGAGGGAGGTCTGATGCAGTCACAAAAGTAGACAAAAGGTCACAGTACAGCTACTTGAGTGTGGGATTTCTGTCTGGACTTGGTCTATATCCTGGTCAATCTAACAGGGAAGCCTCCAGACAGAGGCTTCACACAGAGAAGATTGCGGGGGTGTGGGCAACATTGTGATTGCAGGACACAAACACACACACACACACACACACACACTCCAAACGCACTCTCCAAATGTAAGCTCACAGTACAAACTTTATTTCTCTTTCCTGCATCTCTCCTTTCCTCCCCCGTTTCCGAGGCCGACGGAGAAGCAGATTGGTCTTGAGGTCCAGATCACATCACCTCATCTTACCTCCATCACACCCCTCCACCTCATCTTACCTCCATCACACCCCTCCACCTCATCTTACCTCCATCACACCCCCTCCACCTCATCTTACCCTCATCACACCCCTCACCTCATCTTACCTCCATCACACCCCTCCACCTCATCTTACCTCCATCACACCCTCCACCTCATCTTACCCTCCATCACACCCCTCCACCTCATCTTACCTCCATCACACCCCTCCACCTCATCTTACCCTCCATCACACCCCTCCACCTCATCTTACCCTCCATCAAACCCCTCCACCTCATCTTACCTCCATCACACCCCTCCACCTCATCTTACCCTCCATCACACCCCTCCACTCATCTTACCCTCCACCTCACCCCTCCATCACACCCCTCCACCTCACCCCTCCACCTCATCTTACCTCCATCACACCCGTCCACCTCATCTTACCCTCCATCACACCCCTCCACCTCATCTTACCCTCCATCACACCCCTCCACCTCATCTTACCCTCCATCACACCCTCCACCTCATCTTACCCTCCACCTCACCCCTCCATCACACCCCTCCACCTCACCCCTCCATCACACCCCTCCACCTCAACCCCTCCATCACACCCCTCCACCTCACCCCTCCATCACACCCCTCCACCTCACCCCTCCATCACACCCCTCCACCTCACCCCTCCATCACACCGCACCTCCACCTCACCCCTCCATCACACCCATCCACCTGACCCCTCCACCTCACCCTCATCACACCCCTCCACCTCACCCCTCCACCTCACCCCTCCACCTCACCCCTCCATCACACCCCTCCACCTCACCCCTCCATCACACCCTCCACCTCACCCTCCATCACACCCATCCACCTGACCCCTCCATCACACCCCTCCACCTCACCCCTCCATCACACCCCTCCACCTCACCCCTCCATCACACCCATCCACCTGACCCCTCCATCACACCCCTTCACCTCACCCCTCCATCACACCCCTCCATCACACCCCTCAACCTCACCCCTCCATCACACCCATCCACCTGACCCCTCCACCTCACCCCTCCATCACACCCATCCACCTCACCCCTCCATCACACCCCTCCATCACACCCCTCCACTCACCCCTCCATCACACCATCCACCTCACCCCTCCATCACACCCCTCCATCACACCCCTCCACCTCACCCCTCCATCACACCCCTCCACCTCACCCCTCCATCACACCCCTCATCACACCCCTCCATCACACCCCTCCACCTCACCCTCCATCACACCCCTCCATCACACCCCTCACCTCACCCCTTCATCCCTCTATCACACTCCACCATTACACCCCTCCACCTCACTCTTCCGCTCCATCTCCTCCCACACCTCACACCTCACGCCACACCTCCATCTCTCTGTCATTCCCCTCCACCTCACACCTCCCCCTCCACCTCACCACAGCCTTCCACCCTGCATCCATCCCACCCCAACCCTTCACACCACTATTTTCCCGTCACCTGACGGTGAAATCACCCACCCCTCCACACTGCTACTCCTCTCTGGTGTGAAGAGCACTAGGAGAGAGGAACTCATCCGCATGATAGAGACAAATAGCTCTTCCAGCCAAAAGGACTCACAATGCAGCTAGTTCATAACACAAACACATGCTTGACTACCTGGAGTGCACACATGAACACACACCTCATTCAGGGATGCTTCCACTCAAACACACAGTAGAACGGCTGTGAAACTGACTGAAACAGGGAATGTTCAGAATCTACCCAACATTTGGTCATGGGTAGAAAATCAATGAGCATAACAGTAGCATTAAGTATGACAGCTACAATTTCATACACCAATTCCCATTTGCTGAGAGCTTTTTCATAAGAGCACAAAGGAAAACGCAATGTTTAGTATGAAAGAGCTGTTTTCATTTGAACATGTACATCAATAATTCAAACGGGATTCATACTTTCACAGAGCTTTCACCTGGAGACCGTCAGCCAACCAGGAGTGACAGAGGGAGGGTGGTAGCTGGGGAGGAACAGGAACATTTACTTTGGTTCATTTATCCTTGCTAATGAGGTAAATGTGATTAGTTGCATGGTGGTGTTGGACGAAGCAGTGATGTTAAAGAGCAGAGTTTAGCAGTGTAGAAGGGAGGTTGCAATTAGGACAAACTTGACTTCAGTAGCTGACAGTATATCACTCCACAGACTGACACAACTGTAAACATTCACACCCACACAGACACTTTACCAGATGTCATTTTACATCTACTCACAAACCAAATCTGCCCCAACGACAAACGAGGCAATGGCCTAAGGGTTATGAAACTGTACTGCCTCCTACAGGCTGTCCAGGTCATTTCAGCTGGTCAGCCTGCTGATGTGATTGGAGGCCTGCTGTGACAATGTTAAGCATCACCATAGATACCTGGGGACCTCAGCCATGTAAGCCCCTCTCCAGGAGAGCTATGGGGTGGATCTGACCTTGTTCTGGACCGGGCCGGACAGGACATTACCTTCCAGGCGATGCGGTTGCCCTTGGTGTCGTGCTCCAAAGCGATAGGGAAGTCTCCGCGCTCGTAGAACTTCCGGAAGGCCGTAGGTTTGGCTGGGCGCTCCCGGAACGCCCCCGCTGCAGGGGGTCCCACCACCTGGAGAGAATGGAGGGGGGGAGGGGGGGGGGTAGAGTACGAGGAGGGTGAAGGAGGATGAAGTGGAGGGGGGAAGGGGAGTGTACAAACAGAAAGAGAAAGATTAACCTTTTAGGATGGCCATTTCTGACTGTGTAGGTCAGATAGCGCTGATGCGATTCCTTCTAATGCATAATGCAGTGTGTGTGTGCGTGCGAGTGTGTGTGTGTGCGTGTGCTGCTGCTGCTGCTGCTCCTCCGACGGTTGGCTAAAGACAGGCTGTCTACCAAGCGGCTAGCCTCCAGGGCTGCCAGAGGCATTGTTCCTGCTGCTTCTGTACCACTGAGGCTGGGGAGAGATGCACACAGCAGACCCCTCTCACTGCTCCTGGAGCCATGGCTCGAACACAGTCTACAGGGTTGACTCCATACACGTGAGGAGGTGTGTGTGTGGGGGGGGGGATTAAATGACATCAGTGACGGTAGCAGGAGCATACCAGGTTCACAGGCCGGGGATCTGAACAGTTTTGGGGGAACAGGGGTCGTTTTTCATCCGGGCTCAAAAGTGAATCTGGAGGTGGATGGACGGCCTTGCCAATCAGCTCTTGTCCCTGTGCAAGTTCCTTGCCATCTGTGCCACCCTGGCACATGACTGGCAGACATGTTGTTGTCATTAATCCTCCCCCTTGCAGCCCGCTGAGAAACACTGTCTCAGTCAGATCTCCTGAATGATACTGTCACACTGAAGATTCCTATACTACTGTAAACAAGCTTCTTGTGGTGTGTTGGTTGTGTCCATGATGTAAGAGCCAGGGTTTGAAATCAAGGGTGGCTGATTCTCTTTCTGTTTTTCATATGTTACACGTCAGTAAGTATTGACGTAATTTTAATTAAAGTAAATATCAGGTAGGCTCATCTTAAATGTTCTTTAACTCTTCACATTCCAACCATAAGATGACAGAACATTAATAAGTGGAAAATATAAATGATGGAAAATTTGTCTTCAGATTTTTTTTATGATCAAATGTTATTTTGAACCCTATGTACATCTAACATTACACCACTGTTGACCGGAAAACATTTTCTAGCAAGCAGGAGACTAGTCCTACACCGATCTAACAGGCTTTAGGGATGGGCATGGCTCAGCGGTAGCGCATCGGACAGCAGATCCAAATGTCGCAGGTTCAAATCCCTCTTTGTATGTCACTCTGGATAAAAGCATAATGGAGAGAACACGTATTATACTGAGCTCCAGGAGAATGTGCTGTACAGTAGGGCGTGTGTATCCTGACTGTAGGTCTTTAGAAGGATGTAGAGTGCAGAGCATCAACATCACAGCAGTCATAGAAACTGAGTAAGCCATTGTGCTGTCACAGCCTTAAAGCAGAATGAATGCACCGTGGGGCTGCAGAGCTGAATACTGTGGGAAAGAATGTGAGGCTGATTGTTTGTTTACCAAGCAGGGGGTAGCCTACTGAATAATACCACGCTGAATTAATAAGCCCAGGTTTGCATACGTGCTGGAGAGGCTAAACAAAAAAAACATCCATGACTAACTAGGCATGTTAAAAAAAAAAAAAAACATAAAGGAAAATTAATATCCTTTCCTCTGCACAGCTGCAATTTTATAGTTTAACTGTAAAATAAATAAATATAACATTACATGATCCAAAACTAATTGTGAAATCCAATGTTGGCTGTGGGCTAAAGTCCTGCATTGTTTCACTCATTCTCATTCATCATAAAATGACAAACAGTAAGCCTCAACCCATTTGACAGCATGAATCATTCAAAGACTGTTTCACTTTGTAAATGAGCATTCAGGGATAAAAGACATCGGTCTGTGTTCTCCACAGACCGATTGGAGCTTGTGGAGTTATTGCCACACTGAGCATTATGGAAACTGCATTTCCTCTTCTTCCCTTCACTTTCTCATTCACACTCTGTCTTGGACCCCCCCCCTCCCCCAATTCTCTCTCTCTTTCGCGCTCTCTCCTTAAGCCTTATACGTGTGGCTGCTCCAGCTGCCTGCCTGGAGGACAAAGCCATCACATCCAGGTAGCAGCAGATGTAGCTCAGCTCCAGACAGCGTACCGCAGAGCCAGCTAAAAATAGCCCGGGAGAAAATTAAAACCAGACTGCATTGACTGTCCGGCCGGCTTTTATGGTCAGAAGTGATGACACTGCAGTCCATACAACCCCTGCAACACCTTTGTGACACTCTCCACCCCTCCCTGCTTCCTCCCCTGTCTTCAGCACCCAGGCCTCTCCCTCCCTCCATCCACCCCCCAGCCCCGGGCTCCACCCTCCCACCCTCCCCACACAAACATCCAGCCTACCACCACATCATAACAATCTAGAGTTGTGCAATAGCTATCCAACCCCTGTCTTCTTCAAAGAAACAAAGGAAATACAGACCCCAGACACACTATCACTCCACACAACGTAGCCTAAAGTAGGCCCTACATCAGTTACCTGCATACCACACACACATACACAAACTGAATTTGCTGCCCTCAGCGTAGGTCATAAAGTGAGCCTTGGAGGCGGGATATGAAAGCCAAGGGGCAGCTGGCTAACACAATGAAAGCCCAAGTGTCAGGTTGTGTGCTGCTGGTGCACACATCAGGCAGTAATAACAAGCCACTGGTGGTCAGATGTGCTCTGGGCTGTCATCTCTCTCCACAGCCTTCCACCCTCGTGTCAATCTGTCTCTACCTAACGCGGGTGTCCCCTCCTTCCTTCCTCCCCCCCACACACACACACACACACATACACACACTCGCTCACACACTCTCTGCTCCCCTCGGAGGCGCACGGCCGGGCTTCTGCGGAGGTGATTGGGCCCCGGCTGTGAGCATCAGCTCCTGTCGTTTAGAGGATGTCATCCTGAGGAGCACAGATGCCTCCCTCCAACGTTATTAGTATGGCCCATCCATGGAGCTGCTACTGCTGACACAGGGATGGGGGGGGGGGGGGGAGAGGGGCAGGATGGGGGTGGGGGTGGAGGGGGGGTATAGAGAAGGGGGGCCCGACAGATGTGATGGAGAGATATTGAGGGACAGAGAGAGAGAGAGGAGGGTGGAGGGGAGGGGGGCAAAGAGACAGGAGCGGCGCCTCATCAATTCTGAGGCCGAGTTCAGCGTGGTGATGGCGGCGCAGCGTGTAGGTGATCCATCAACCTGCCCCGGCCTCCACATCTCTCCCTCCTCCTTCTCCTTCACTTCCTCTCTCTCTCTCTCTCTCTCTCTCTCTCTCTCTCTCTCTCTCTCTCTCTCTCTCACTCTCACTCTCACTCTCTCTCTCTCTCTCTCTCTCTCTCTCTCCCTCTCGCTCTCTCTCTCCACCTCTCAATCTCCTCACTCTCGCCCTCTCTGCCTTTCTCCCTCACTCCTCCATGTTCTCTCTCCCTCGTTCCCTCTCTCTCTACCCAGCTCTCTATATAATCTCTACCTCCCTCTCTACACCTTTTTGTCTCTCCCTCACCCTCCTCTCTACTGAGCCGACACCCTAAAATGCCTCTAAAAGCCTCTGATGGATGTTTGTTGAGGGGCCGTCAATTCCGTGTCAGCTCAGCTACAGCCTGTACTCTCCTTTTAAATCTCCATACGGGGACCTGTTCCTCCCCTTCCTCTCTCTCTCTTTCTCCCACTTTCACTTTCTTTCTCTCTCCAATCCTATTTCTCTCCCTTTCTCTATTGCTATTCCCCCAGCTCCATTCCTTCTCTCTTTGGGGGTAAAATTGCATTTCCTTGTATTTGCATGGGGAATGAGGGTGCCAGTGCACACGGGTGCATTGCATCACCTGTTTACTGAGCCGACGATGGCAGTGGAGAGAAGCCCTCCCTATCTCTGCCTGCTTCTCCCTCACCCTCTCTCTCTCTCTAGATAGATTTCTCTGCTTTCTCGGTTGAGGGGTTATTGAAATCTGGCGTGATGCAAGCGGCCTTCCTTTCCCCGGCGTGGATGAGGAGGGTGAGAGCGGGTGGGGAGAGCGGGTGAGTCATCGAGGATGGAGCACACAGACACAGACTCCCTTGATAAGGTCAGGCTGCACGTCGCTGCTGCAAGCGAACCAAATGCTCTCTCTTTATTTCCAGGGCGTCCATCGCTGAACCGTCCTCACTCACACATGCCAGGGACGGGGCCCATTTTCTCTGTTTCAGACACAACGAGGGATGAAAGAGAAGATTTTTTCACATTGCGCCTATCCTACTCGATGACTGGGATGGGTTTTTTCCGGCTTATTCCGTCTGTGTGACATGCGATGACTCCACAGCCACCGTGACCGAGCCCCGCTCCCCTGACACGTCAACAGACCTGCATCGCTGATGCCCGAACTACGCGCATTCTTTTTATGACCAAACAGAGAGAGGGCCAATCAGTCAGTAAATCAGTTCCATTGTGTGAACAGAATGAGTGTGTCTGTGAGAGACAAGGTCAGGAGACAGCCAATGACGAGGAGGGCACGAGAGCCGACAGAATGATTGTGGCCTGAAGTATTGCTACTGCAGAGTCAGACATGCTGTTTTCACAGCTTCCCAGACTGCACGCTTTCTCTGCAAGAGTGTCATTGTGTGACTGTCATCGCCTTACATCAGCTCGGCAGACACGTTTGAGGGAGGGGTTGTTTGTAATGAAAAATGACAACTTTCCGGGCAAAAACAAGCCCGTGCTTGCACATAGCACCAACAGTCAACACTCACCACAAAGATGAGAGGGGATGAAACAGAGAACAAGAAAAAAACAGTCGCGGATGGTTTTAAAAAAAAGAAAAGGAAACATTGAAAAGTGCATTTCAGCACCCAAAAAGAGAATGGCACTTCCTGCTTCTTTCTCCGTCGTTCTTTGTCACTTATTCATTTACCTGAGATACAGTGCAGCCTGCCAGAGCCCAACACAGAACACACTAGTGCAGATGGCAAGTTCCATCTCCTCTGAGTGTGTGTGCGTGTGTGTGTGTTTGTGCGTGTCCCAGTTAGCTTATCTTCCTGACTGGCAGACATGGCCCTCAGCTTACTCAAGCCAATCTGGTGATTTATATCACAGAACTGCAGTTGTGGTCACTCGCCATGAATCACACAGCATGGCAAAGGAAGAGGACACACTTTTTGATCCGACAGACCCGCCTGTCGATAGACTGTCGCAGTACACACACACACACACACACACACACACACACACAGTAGGCTACACAGGTAAATTAGCCTAAACACAAGATCAAGCGATGCAAAAGCTTTCTCTGTCTCTCTCTTTCTCTCTCTTTCAAAGTAAGGTGTTAAACTGCTAGGCACGCGCCTACGCAGTGCACTCACTCACCAACCCCGCCCACCCACAATCTGACTGACGATTTATTTTTACGACCCTAATCAGTGACGACACCTGAAGGCATTAAAACAGCGAGCTGGCCATCAAGTTAATGACACACACCAGGCAAATAACACCCGTCACTAGCGCTGCAGCCGCCGTGGCTGAGGACGCGTTAACAACCTGCAGACTGAATTCACTGCGCAACTTTTCACTCCTAAATGAACTTTTCATAAAGTTCCCAAGATGAGTCTGCACCTGGTGACACTCGTGCACCCCGTGACTGGGGACCGCTGAAAAATAACGGCTCAGAATAGATTTAATAACAACACATGAAGCACTGTGTGTTAACACTAAAGTCTTTGTTCTCCCTCGCTGATTGTTCCCATGGATGGTGACAACCCTGCGCGGTGATAATGTGATAAGCCGATTAAAGACACTGCAGCAGGGCCAGCCCCACTGTGTGTGCAGTCATGACAGGCCTCAGGCCACAGAGGGCCAGGCGGACGGACACAAAGACACACTGCAGGACAGACTCAGAGGACGCCGTCAGTGTGTCCTGTGGAGGAGGTGACATGGCAGGCTGACAGAAGGGGGGGGAGGAGGCTGGCTCACCCCAAAGGGAGGGAGGCCGACACTCCGAGGGTAGGGGGGGGGGGGGGGGTCATCGATCGTACAGCCACAGGAACCCGACCCACCACGGTGGGAGATAAAAGAGGGACAAATCTATCCTCAAACACCCCTCTGCTATCCGTTCTATCTTTCCATCAAGCTTTGCCTCCTGTGGTGTTACAGGCAACCTAGACACAGGCAGGTCACTGTGGAGGAAGGAAGCAGAGGGGGGCTAAGGCCAGCTAACGCAGGCTAATTCATCTGTCCATGCTGTGAGGTAGGTGGCTGGTAGATTGAGCTTGTAAGTGTTAAACAAAGACCTGTTTTCTCTTCAGTGTCTAAGGCAGCTGTAGCGGGGTTTGCTCGTTTAAGATTAGCAATACTTAATTTATAATAAAGTATGTAGTTCTTGGGGGCACCACCTCTTATTGTTAAAGGGATAGAGGAAACCTTATTGAATAATATTTAAATAATAACCTTCGTAATAATCAGTCTAATCTTGAGTCGTGAATTCTATGAAAGTAGAGCAGATCAGATAACGTGAGTGATACGCGAATATTATACACAATGATTTATTTAGGAGAATGTAATTATAATGAACAAATACCAGATAAGTTATGGGTTAGTCAGAGTAGTACAGTGGCTGGATGCAAATGAGGGCGAGCAACACAATGGCTGTGTAGAGCGCGTGTAAAAGGGGGAGGGAGAGAGAGAGAGGGGTAGAGGGGGACAGATAGGCCTTTGTGGGAACAATGGACGAGCAAGGGCAACTGATTTAGCAAGGGTTAAGCTAACTCATTTGTAAAATACAATCAAACATCAACAATTTAATCACAACATGCCAATATGTCACAGGTAAGAAATATTGCAAATCGTAGTTACTTTTGTCGGTTTGAAGAAAGGTAGAGTCAATGGTTTCGTTATCGTCCAACGAAAATAGAACAACGGAATCTTTGGCCAAAGTTCCGGGCGCTCAGTGAATTTGCAGGTTGAGAGGAAAGTTTAGAAATGTAGCTAGCACTTCAGTTTAATCCTACGAACAAGCGGGGGTGATTGTACGTTTGGGGGTTTTATACTCCAAAGGAAAAGGGGGGGTCCCCGTGAAGGTGACCTCTTTCATTGGTCAGTTTCCCCCCACCTGGGCGTCGTCCTGAGATCTGCCTAGGTGTGAAGTAGCTGTACCTTTTGAGTTCCGTTATTTCAACTGTCCATGGAATGCTCAAACTTCAGAATATAACAATACAACATTCGTAAATGGTTTTGTTAGTATGGTACAATCATTTTGATATCCAGATTGGCTGACTTAACTATACTTGAAGGGAAGTTATAATCAAACCTCAATTAAACAACGTTCTAAGTAAATGGGAAAAACACACATTATAACACATCAACTACTGTCATTGAAATAGTGTCCATGAGCCATGTAGTCCTTGAGAATATGTTTGTAAATCCTTTAAGAAAGTTATTCCTTGTAAATCCTTTGTTCTGATACTGTGGGCCGTGTGGCCTCTGTATCTGACCCCATGCTGGGTCAGAAGCTTTGAAGCTTCTCCTCTGGGAGAAGGACAAAGGGGGAAGACCCTTTCCTTGTCGGGGTAGGAGAAGGTGTGATGGTACCGTGCTTTGTCTGTGGACTGTGCTACATATCCCCCTGCTGGCAACGTCCGATGATTCGACGTCGTCGGGCTGTTGGCACGTAAGAAGAGCAGAGAACAGACAAACACGACAGTACGATAGCATTTCTACTGGACACATTGGCATGAGTGGACTCTAAACAATGTAGGAATCAATGGGGCTAACTTGGGTCCTATTACTAAATTTCTCTGGGCTAAGGTTCTATGCCTAAAAATGAAAGGAAATAAGAGGAAAAAGGAAAGGGAAAGAAAGGAGAAAGATTAAAATAAAATGATAGGAGTGGGAGTGGGCTTTGACTTCCTGGAGTCATAAACCTCATTTGTCAGGGGCCAGGGTAGTTTGGTTATGAGGCGTTGTAGCCTATTATTTTGACAGTACCTCAAGGTCATTCATGTTGGGTTTTCTGGTAACAGATTAAAAAATTTGATAGATTGGTGGAGCCATATTTGTCTCATGACAGTATTTTCCTATTATTTTTGGTTTAAAGGAACATTCATTCTTGAACTTTGAGGCATTTTGGCTAAGGCACCTGTTGTGCACTTGTTTCGTCAGCAGTTTGACAGGGTCAGGTTGCTGGTATAAGGCCAGGCCAGGCCTCTGTGCATGGCCTGTTGTCCCCGCGAGTAGTGATGGTTTCTTCCGGGGGTTTTGCCAGCTTGTTGCAGCTGGGGTGCTTCTTCTGGGATGCTTGGTGGCCATAGTAGGTCTTCCTACTTTCTGCACTCTCATCCAGTTGGCATCATATGACTTCTTTTGGACCTGTGATGCTTCTCGTCGCAGGTGGGTTTCTGATGGCACCCGACGGTCATGGCGTTGTGTTGATTTTGTTTGAGTCTTGTGTCTTGATGGGTGAGTGGCGTAGCTCTGGGGCGGTCTGGAGCGGCCATCTAGCTCATGGATTCGGTCCTCTTCTGAGAGATGTGGATCAGACGTGGAATCTCCCCCCCCTTCCACTGTGAAGACTGTGTTTTGGACTTCAGGGTGAGGCAGTGGATAGGGCTTCTCGACGTTGGTCCACATCTGGTTTCGTTTGAAGTCAATGAGGGGTTCCAGTCTGTTGAGTAGATCGTGTCCAATCAGCAGCTTTTCGGTCTCAAGCGGTGAGACATGGATGGGGTGGATTAGGGACATTTCCCCAAACGTTAGCTTCAAGTACAGCGTCTCTGTGACTGGAGCTTTGTTTTGGGTGAAGCTTGTGATGTTGAATTCACTATCTTCACTTTTAATCCATCTTCTGTTTGACCTGGCTATTCCTTTTAGCTGAGCGGCCAAGGTGGGTGCAATCAGGCAGATTTCTGCACCCGTGTCCAGCAATCCTTCGCAGGGCACTTCATCTTCAAGTGTGATGGGGACATAGCTTCGGTTAGCTCTTCCTTTTCTGGAAAGCTCACCCAGAAATGTGTGTAACTGTGGGGCTTGTTTGTGTGTTGTTGTTTCCGGAGGTCGTCTTCTTGTGGGTTTGTGGTGTTTTCGGGTCCTGTTCCCTTTCTTCCATCCAATGGGGAGCATTTGAGGTGTGTTTTCCGTGTTGGGGCCTTCTAGTCATGCTGGGTCTGACGGACGTCGTCCAGGGCTGTTGTGTTCGTTTTTGTACGGTGTGGGTCTTGTTGAGTGGTTTCTTGCGTGATAGGAGTGTTGTTTGTATTCATAGTTGTTGTCGGGTTGTCTGTTGTAATTGTTATGATATTGTTCGGGTCTTGTTGAGTGGTCTCGTGCATTATAGGAGGGTTGCTTGCAGGCGGGTCTGGGTTCGTAGGGTCTCTGGAGTTCTCTTCCTTCTAGTTGTAGGTGTGAGTCTGATTCCACCGCATGGACATTTGAGTCTTGGGATCGATTGTTGTTCGCCCATGATTTATATGCCATGTCCCTCAGCTGCAGAGCCGTCATGGTTTCCTGGTTCGCGAAGGTCGTCATGAAGGGTTTTATGGATTGGGAGAGGTTGTTGATGAACACTGACTTGAACATGGGAGTTTCTTCTCCTCCGGGTTGGTTTTCTGTTGCGAAATAGGCTTTCCGGAGCCTCTCATAGAATGTCTTTGGGTTTTCGTTGGCCTTTTGTTTTGTGTGCAGGGCGATAGTGCAGCAGGAGCCTTTACTTTCTGAGTGCCAAGCCTTGAGGGTCCGGCAAGCCATGTCATAGCTGTGGCGTTCTCCAGCAGGTTGCCTGTCAAGCAGGGCTCTGATTGAGCTGGAAGAGGTGTTCTTCAACAGGTACAGCTTGTCCGCGTCTGTAGCTGTAGGCAGGCGTTCGAGATTAGAGTTCAGTTGTTCTAGATACATCTCAATGCTCTGAGTGGGATTGTCTGGATCGAACTTCTCTATGTTCCTGCTAATTTTCAATAGCAGATCTAGTGACACTGCTGGTGGCAGGTCATGCATTTCCCATGCATTTTGTGGATAGGCTGAACGTGAGGGTTCATCATGGTCATCCCATCTGTTTGGGGCTGTGGTCTGACCGCGACGTTCAGGTTGGAATTGTAGCTCCATTTTCTGGTCATACAGTCTTCTGCTCTGCTGTTCCACATCTTCTGTTCTCCTCATCCTTCGTGGATTCGTGTCAGCTTGGTACAGAGATTGGCTGGGAGGGGATGTATCCCTATATGGTCTTCTTGTTTCGTATTCTGAGTGGAGCGGTGCTTCAGGTGATTGCAGCTGTCTTGGGTTTTGGTTTCTTGAATGCCGATCTACTTCTCTGTCGTCTCTTCCCCACCTTCGGTTGGTGTTGGGGTCTTCTGTGGACTGGATTGTGGCGTTCGCTTTGTTCAGCTTATGAATGGTAGATAGTAGTTCCACTTTTGTTTCATGTAACTCCTCCTTCATTGTCTCCCTGTCAGCTGTGATGTGTGAGAGATCTTGGTCCAGGTGTTGGAATTTTGTGTAGAGAGTGTGCCATTCTTCTTTTTGGTGGTCGTAGTCTGCTACTTTTTCATTAGCTTCATCCAACATCTTAATAGTGTTTTCCATGAGGGCGGTTGAGTCCTTTTTGCTTTTCTGAACCCCCTGCATTTCTTCTTTTAGGTCTCCCAGTTCCGTAGCGAGTTCCTTGTTCTCCTGTTGAAGTGTTTCCCGGATATCTCGTTCAGTTTCTTTCGCCTTGAGGGCATCCCTGAGGGTTGTTTTCTGTTCCATTAGCTGTTGTCTAGCTCTATCCAGTTCTCCAGTCAGGTCACTGGTTTCTTGTTCCATTAGCTCCCGTCGGTCCTGTTCCTTTTCCTTTTCTTTGAGGGCATCTTTGAGGGTTATTTCCTTTTCCATTAGTTGTGTCTTAGCTCTTTCCAGTTCTCTTTGTGCCATTTGCTCCCGTCGGTCCTGTTCCTTTTCTTTTTCTTTGAGGGCATCTTTGAGGGTTATTTCCTGTTGTATTAGCTGTGTTTCCTGTTCCGTTAGCTGTGCTTTAGCTCTATCTAGTTCAACAGCCAGGTCGCTGGTTTCCTGTTCCAATCGTTTCCTGTGCTCTTGTTCTCTTTGTGCCGCCTTGAGAGCATCCTCTCGATCCTGGAGAGCCTGTGTCCATTGTGTGTTGACTTTTGTTATTGATAACCTGAGTAGTGCAGCATAGTTGAGACCGAGGCTGGATAGGCATTTGACAATTTGGGATTTGCTCAATATTTGGCCTACATTTTCTATGACCACTTCTTGAGTTTTCCTGGTGATCATATCGGAATTTAGATCGGTCAGCGTTTCCACATATCTTGGGTTTTCTTTTTCGGATAGGTGGACAATCAGTTTCTCAGCTTCCGTGAGGTGAGACATGTTTGGTTCGGCTACTGGAAGTTATTAACACAATGCTATTGTGATAATTGTTGATAGGCACTTTAGTTTTGTAGTGGTTCTCTTTTTGGCAGCAATATATATACTTTTCTTTTCCTTTTTTTTTTTTGTTTACCAACTTAATATTAAAATTAAAATCAGAAGTCAATATTCAAAGATTAACAATCAAAAACTGAGATTAATATTCAGAAATTAAAATCAATATTAAAGTCACCATCCAGGATCAAAGATTCAGAAAATAAATAAAATTGTTTACCAAATTAATATTAAGGTTAAAATCAGAAGTCAATATTCAAAGATTAACAATCAAAAACTGAGATTAATATCCAGAAATTAAAATTAATATTAAAGTCACCACCCAGGATCAAAGATTTAAAAAAAAAATGTTTATCAAATCAATACTAAAATTAAAATCAGAAGTTAATATTCAAAGATTAACAATCAAAAACTGAGATTAATATTCAGAAATTAAAATTAATATTGAAGTCACCTTCCAGGATCAAAGATTCAAACAAATTATTTATTCTTGTAGGCCTATATTAAATCTTAATTTCAGTAATCTTGTTATAGTATCTATAAACGATTAGAGAATTTAGATTGAGTAGCTGTTGATTTGTTTTAGCCTAAACTGGACTGAGAAAGTACAATGTATTTAAATACTATAGCACATTAAGTTAGCCGGTTTAGCTTGTAGAATCAAACAGATAATGAACTAAATTGTTGCTGCATCTATAATGTAGCTTTAAATTGGGCAAGGGTTTTACATTCACCTCGAATTGAATGCGAAACAGTGAAGCTTCTTTTCGAAAAGCTAGTTTATCAATTTCGGAATTGTTTAACAATATTGTGGCAGTACAGGCTGCGTTGTTCGGCTACTTCCAAACAAAAGTCCTTTTGGACTGATCGCAGATAGAGTGGGCAAACTAAAAATAATACACTTTACGTTTAATTATTATTTAGCGATTGTTGTTAAAGTTGTATATTGATGAGGGATAAATAGGATTACAGTTCAGTATGGTCAACAACGCCGATATTCTGACAACTTCCACTTTTAAGTGCGCGGAATGAAAATCAAATTACAGGTCTTTGTTCACGAAAGGTAACTATTTCCGGTTAAGCAACAATAAAGGTCCTTAAATAAGCAGCTTCTCCTGTCTCAATAATTATTTTACTGTTACTTTACTGATTCTAGAGGTTGAGTGTTTACATTAATGTTGAATTATATGCAAAACAAAGTGAAGCTTTTCCGAAAAGCTAAGTTAATCAATTTACCAATTGTTTAACAAGGTAGAAGCATATAGCTTAATGTAGAGAGCTGCGTAGTCTCCTTCAAAATCAAAGTCCTTTTGGACTGATCAATGTCTGTTATCTACCTCTAACTAGACAATGGCAACTTATCAGTTGCTTGGTTGATTTACTCAACCCAAATGGCCAACACTACTATAATACACCTTTCCGAAGCGTGTATGGTACCAAAATAGTAGTGTTGTGACTCTATAAAAAGGTTCTTACGCCTTCATGTAGAAGCGCTGCCTTTGTTTCACAAGATGAAATGAGACGGGTCGCAGTGTCACTGCGCACGCGCGTACCTCCGCTCAAGTCTAGCTTTTCCGAAGCTAGTTAGCTACACACAAATAGCCAATTGTTCACGACAAAGCCAATTCAATGAGTACACAGCACAGTATTCAAACAGTGTTTAAAACCGTAGCTATCTGGGGTAATAGTTAAATACAACGGAGCGTTAATTTAACCAAAAGGGTGGGAGGGTGGGTTTCAGACGGAAAATGTATCTCCGTTATAGATCGCTCATTTCAATCTGTTTCAAAGCCTGTCACGGGGCTCCAATATGTAGCGGGGTTTGCTCGTTTAAGATTAGCAATACTTAATTTATAATAAAGTATGTAGTTCTTGGGGGCACCACCTCTTATTGTTAAAGGGATAGAGGAAACCTTATTGAATAATATTTAAATAATAACCTTCGTAATAATCAGTCTAATCTTGAGTCGTGAATTCTATGAAAGTAGAGCAGATCAGATAACGTGAGTGATACGCGAATATTATACACAATGATTTATTTAGGAGAATGTAATTATAATGAACAAATACCAGATAAGTTATGGGTTAGTCAGAGTAGTACAGTGGCTGGATGCAAATGAGGGCGAGCAACACAATGGCTGTGTAGAGCGCGTGTAAAAGGGGGAGGGAGAGAGAGAGGGGTAGAGGGGGACAGATAGGCCTTTGTGGGAACAATGGACGAGCAAGGGCAACTGATTTAGCAAGGGTTAAGCTAACTCATTTGTAAAATACAATCAAACATCAACAATTTAATCACAACATGCCAATATGTCACAGGTAAGAAATATTGCAAATCGTAGTTACTTTTGTCGGTTTGAAGAAAGGTAGAGTCAATGGTTTCGTTATCGTCCAACGAAAATAGAACAACGGAATCTTTGGCCAAAGTTCCGGGCGCTCAGTGAATTTGCAGGTTGAGAGGAAAGTTTAGAAATGTAGCTAGCACTTCAGTTTAATCCTACGAACAAGCGGGGGTGATTGTACGTTTGGGGGTTTTATACTCCAAAGGAAAAGGGGGGGTCCCCGTGAAGGTGACCTCTTTCATTGGTCAGTTTCCCCCCACCTGGGCGTCGTCCTGAGATCTGCCTAGGTGTGAAGTAGCTGTACCTTTTGAGTTCCGTTATTTCAACTGTCCATGGAATGCTCAAACTTCAGAATATAACAATACAACATTCGTAAATGGTTTTGTTAGTATGGTACAATCATTTTGATATCCAGATTGGCTGACTTAACTATACTTGAAGGGAAGTTATAATCAAACCTCAATTAAACAACGTTCTAAGTAAATGGGAAAAACACACATTATAACACATCAACTACTGTCATTGAAATAGTGTCCATGAGCCATGTAGTCCTTGAGAATATGTTTGTAAATCCTTTAAGAAAGTTATTCCTTGTAAATCCTTTGTTCTGATACTGTGGGCCGTGTGGCCTCTGTATCTGACCCCATGCTGGGTCAGAAGCTTTGAAGCTTCTCCTCTGGGAGAAGGACAAAGGGGGAAGACCCTTTCCTTGTCGGGGTAGGAGAAGGTGTGATGGTACCGTGCTTTGTCTGTGGACTGTGCTACACAGCCATTCCCGACATTTTCCGCCCAACACATCCGTTCACTTGATTCGCGTTTAGCACACATGTTTAACAACACCACGGGAGCCAAATAGTTAGCTTTCACGGGAAAATGTATTTGATCGATCAAAGAAGACAAAGTGTCCATCAGCGCCACAGTAAGCACACATTGTAAAGAGGTAACATGCGTAACTACGAGGGTCTAGGTCTAGAAGGTCTAGAACTTCCGGTGAAGTTAGAAACGTGACTTTTAATAATCAGAACAGGTCATCTTAACCCTTAGCTATTGCTCCCTTATTACCCCAACACTCAGAATGTGCGGCTTCTCGCTTTTTTTCCATCGACCCATAACAGGTCCCCTCACGGAGATGTCTCCCGTTTCTAGATTTGAGTTAGAAACTGAGAAAGACATGTTACATTACATTAAACATAGGGAACAAATATGACAGACCAATTATTTTAGTCAGTTAACATTAACGACTAGCAAGCAAGCGGACAGATAATTAAGTACATTATAATGTAGCTAAAAAGTGTAGCCTAGCTGTTACTGCTAAAATCCTAGATAGCCACTTCGTCCACTTAAGGAAGCAAATTAGTGACATGTTTTTAAAAATAAATTCAGATCCAAAAATTCAAGGTTCGTAAATTCCGGTTGCTCAAATTCAGATTCAAAATGTTCAAGAAAAAAATATGCACTGATATTTGATATTTATTCATTTTTAATACTTTCATTTTCATTAGTTTGGCGGTCCACAGGTTGGGAATCGCTGGTCTAAGGAAAACCAGGGCATTCTCCTGCAGAGCCGTGTTTGCCAAGCTAGTTGTGGAATATAATTGTCAGGGCGTTCATTAAAGGATGACAGAGGAGATTTGCTCAGCGAGGAGCCATGATGCATGATACAGTGCATGGTTGGGAGTCTGACCTTTACATGAATTAACTGGGAGGATCCCACCCCCCACAACCCCCTCCAGAGTTCCCCTTTACAGGCACGGTCTCCACAGGGTTACAACCCAGCCAGCCATCCAGCCAGCCAACCGGCCAACTGGCCAATGAGAAACAGACTAAATGCTGTAGGAAATTTAGCTCAATGTCCTTAAATTTGTTTGCTCAACAAATCTAGTAGGGGGGCTTGGTCTGAGCAGAAGCAACCAGCAGTGAGACACATGGAAATGAGGTCAGCCACGGAGACCTCCTGCAGGGATAATGCCTTGAATGATAGTCCAGTCTCCAGATTAACCAGTGAGAGATGAAGAGAGGGGAGGGGAGGGGGAGAGGAAAGGAGAGAAGAGAAGAGAGAGCACTTTTCTAATCTCTTCGCTACAACACAGGCAACTTGCCACTTCATATTCATATTTCATATTTTAAACCAAGCAGTAGCAGGGCTTTCAAAATGTTTCTGTAGAGCAACGGGGGAATGGGGGTGTGGGGGGGGGGGGGCTGATGGGATCAACAAACGAACACACCAAACAAACAGGGGCAGGCAAGAGCACAACAGACACTTTGTGACAGACTTCCCCCTTTACGCTTTGACTTACTCACACTCGCAGAGCGGCAGGCAGGCGCCACGGAAAGTCCCCAGCTTCCTGTGGAGGTTGCTCAGTCCTCCCTCCACCCTCCCCCCAATCCTGCATCCTCTCCCACCTCCCCTTCCCTCGGTGTTGCAGAGCTTGCAGAGGTTGCGACAGTGAAACAGGTGTCTCAGCTATATTCTCCAGCACAGCGTTCATACAGGGCCTCCTGTGCCTCCTCCTCCATCTCTGCTGACAGGCATCAATCACACGGTCAGAATTAGCGGCGTCAGCCTCACCCCGGGCGGCCCCAATTTCACCGTCACTCAACAGCTCAACGCCCCAGCAACCAGAACGCTGGAAATCCCTCGGCTATGATTGTTATGGCAGTGAAACTCACTCCTAAGAAAAACACTGGTGCCCATATTGTACACGTCAGCTAATCCACATTACAGACTATGCCCATTGCAAATAACTAGCAATTTTTGTTCTACATAAATCTGCAAACATCTGATGTAAGGCTTTTAGGTACAGTAAAATGGAAACTGGATGGCCTTGGGGAGAGAATAGTATTGCCTACTATTACAGAGCACACAGGCAGGTGGACCTGACACAACACAGCCAGAAACATACAACCCCATGCAGTGACACAGACAGCCTACGAGACAGAAAGACAGACAGACTGAGACCGACAGCTCGACAAATGAAGTTATATTCGACAGAAGCAAGCTGTTGAGTCAGGGGGAGAGGTAACAGCGAGTTGAGCACCTGTCACAGAGCTGAACCATTTAAGAGGAATCAAAGGGAGAGAGAGGGGGCCTTCAAAGCCCTGGCAGACATCGTCTGGGGCCCGACGAGCCCCTGTGTGCTTGGGGAACAGGGGCCAAAAGGTTGTATTGCTTCCCCTCCGTCTCTCCCTTTGTTCTTCTCTAGTCTTAGTGGAGAGAGGGAGAGGGGGAGAGGGAGCGAGCGAGCGAGGGAGAGAGGAAGAGGTCGGCCTGCTCCTGCCGTGCTCTGATCAAACCCCTCGTTAGTGGAATGTGTTTGGTGTTTCCCAGCCCACGGTGAGAGTAATGAGTTAGACACTGAGACAGAGCGGAGCTGACAGGGATCTGATCGACAGTGCCTCCGCAACTCCTGCTGCCTTCCCGATCCCTGCCTCCGTCTACCCTCCTCAGCCTCTCTCTGCCTCTACCTCCTCGCCTCCTCGAAAGGGGAGCCACTCCAGCATCTCCTTCCTCTGCCTCTTCTCTCAGCCTCTCTATACATCCAGGCCTCTCTCTAAATCTCAGCTTTTCTCTCTCCAGATATCTGCCTCTCTCTCTCTCCTGCCTCGTTGTCTGTCTGCCTTCCAGGCTGTGCTTGCCTCCAGCGTACTTTTGACTTGGAGCACTTTGACTGGGCTGGATGTCAGGCAGGCAGCTTGAGAGCAAAATCCCTGAGGTGTGCACATAACCTAACCTTGTATCAAACACTGAGTTGACTACACGTGGACTGCAACATTGACTAACTCTATTGGGACTAGTGCCTGTAGTGATAAGGATTGAGGATGCACTGACATACCAGAACTACAGAAGAAAGACTAACTCCACAGTAAGATGACAATGATAAGAACCACCTCACGTTGTGTTAAAGTCACATTTGGTCCCTGACCTTGAGGGGACAATAGTTCTAACCATTTCAGGTAGGCCAAAATGCAATTCAACAAAACTCTAAAGGTCATACCATTACAGTTACTTTGGTGAATTGAAAAGATTTATTTAGTTGAGGAACAAAGCGGCTGCTGTTTGCTGCTTTGTATTGAGACAGCAGTGTTTGTCCGATATATTGATTTTCTCCCTGGGGTTTCCATTATGTTGATGTATGCAGTTTGTGATCTGACACACATGGTCGGAAGGGGAGTGCATGACGCATGCCTTACACCCCTCAGATTATACTGCTGAGCTGGGCGGGGCTCCTCTGGCAAGGACACATTGAGCCTGACAGGGGGGGTCGGTAATGGAGGAGGGTTAGGGCGGTTGGGCTGCCTTGTATTTTCATAGATTCCCAATCCATTCAGAACCATGGAAGTACGCAAACTTCACATGGTTGAGGCGAGATGGAGGCCATCTACAATGGCTAGCCTCGCTGACTTTCTTTGTGCTGTCTTGCATCAGTGAGAGACAGAAATTAGAGGACAATTTGCCATCTCTGGTAAGATACAGAGAGAACAGGCTTCGGCCTTGTCCAGATAAAAGGTTAGAAGATATTGATGTTCTCACCAGCAACAGCAATCCTACAGGTCTAAATAAGTGGTGTTATCATGAGTGCTGGGCACAAGGCTTATCGATCCCCTCTCACTGACCAGCATCGACAAAGAGATATCAATCATTGCCAATCATGTCTCCATAAGGTGCAGCTCCAGAATACTAATGGCCCCATATCCTCTGCTCTTATTGCTGGTGCTGTTGTTCAACAACAGCCCTGTTACTTAGGGCTGAATGTGGCAGTTTAATGTTTTGTCACAGGTAGACCTGAAACAGCCGAGGCCCAGGATCACTGGATTGCTGTTGATTTGTAGCAATGTAAACAACACCTGGCCAGTCAGGACATGGCTGGGGGCCCCCAAGCTTGTGGGAGAGAGATCACAACAGGGCTCTTATCAACTAGGCTACTTGATTGAGCAGACATTGGTGCACAATTACAATGCAATCATCATTAGCCAGAGTTTTGGTGCATCAAGGACAGAAGTTGCCATGTTAACTGAGCCACTCAACCTGGTGACTCACACTGCTTAGAGCACTGCCTCAAGGACAAACCGTCGTTAGGGACTCCACCAGCCATCTTAACCAAGCCATTGTCATTGCAGAAATGGAAAGAAGCTCATCCATCCAATAAATGGCTGGGAAGTGTTTTTGTGTGATAGGGTGAGTGTATTGTGTAGCAGCTAACCTGGCTTTGCAGAGAGAATGGGATGCTGTTTATAGGGTGTCCTCTGTGTTTGCCTTATGAGCTAATTAACTCCCTGAGAAGAAATGGAGTTTTGCGCGAGCAATAAACGGTCCTTTCCATTAAAGCATCTAATTAGAATTCAAGCAGGTCTTCAAGGAGGATGTCACAAACTCTGGGCCATCGTAATTGTAAAGCCGAACTTGGGGAAAACAAACACAATAGCCCTGACTGTAGCTAGTCTCATAAGGTCATGATAGAATGCCACTGCAAACACTCCCAGCATCCACCTGCAGACCTCAGCCAGATGGAGTTTAGGGGCTCCGGGGAGAGAAAGGTCACAGCAATTTCAGCAATCACATACTTCACAAGCCAAGCTATCTATTCATCTTTAAACACCCATTTTATGCGAGAGAAGCATTGCTGATTAACACCATTAGAGCTGAGTCGCAGTGAGGAATCTATCAGCAGTTTGGTCTAGTGGGGGGGTTTGCATTGTGCACAGGCTACAGAAAATAACTTGTAGTGTTCTGAAAGTTACTAATTAAACTTTGAGCAAGACAACCTCAAATATTTCGTACATTTTGGCAAAACATGTTGGCATCAGCCAGTGTCTAGCCAAGGCCTTGTGATTGATCAGGAGAGCAAGTGTGTTAAGAGGATGCAGGTCTCTGTGAGTGATTGCCAATAACACGTTAGTTACCATGACCCAGTTCTCCTTACAACATGACAGGCGCTTACCATAATGGATTACAGACATCTTCAGTGTTAATAAGGCTATGGGGAGTTTGACGAAAGAAGAGAAACAAGACAGAGGGAGAGGAAGAGGGAGAGAGAACAGGGGAGAAATAGAGAGAAGAGAGAGAGAGAGAAACGGGAGGAAGGTGTCTCCACTGCTCTCAGTCACGGCCTGGCGGCAGCCATCGCTCCGTAGGGAGGCTCGGGGAACGTCAGCTATGTGTGGCGGCGGTGCAGCAATGTGCAGACGCTAGAGGGGATGATGGATGGAGCCCACGGGGCCAGGCGGCGAGGAGACAGGACGGGATGGAACAGGACGGGGGCTCGGAATAAGGAGGAGCATGACACCCAACCATGGGGGCACTTGTTGTGATACCCTGGCTCATCTACCTGACTGAACCCCCCTCCACACACCCCATCCAGTATTGCCTAGCCCCACACACAATCACGCCTGTTATTTATGACCTCGAGCAAATTATGAGCTCACGTGTCAGGGAAATGGGTTGGGAGCGACAAGAGGGAGATAGACAAGAGATGTCAGAGATGAAGAGAGGAAACCAGGAGAGGGAAAGACAGGGAGAACAACAGAGAGAGAGAGAGAGAGAGAGAGAGAGAGAGAGAGAGAGAGAGAGAGAGAGAGAGAGAGAGGGGGGGGGGTGGAAAGACATTAGAGCTGATAAGATGCCTGCATAAGTGAGTAATGATGATCTGGGGGGAAGGATGAGAGATGGAGGTCATATAGAAGACTGTCTTCTTCAACATGTGTACCCTGAAAGGAGAGGTAGCACACTAGCTAGTAGAGTCCTGCAGCTATACTTTTAGAGGCTAAAGTTAAACGCTAATCCCTGGGGCCAGGGGCTAAATGAGTTACAGAAGTGAGTCTGTCAGTGGTGCCACAGCTTGTGCAGACCCCGCCACACCAAAGGGCAGAGGAACATGTAATTCAGAGAGGCGGATCTAGGAGCTCTTATCAATTTGTAAACTCAGGTTAAATGTGCTATGTTCTTCATAAGCATATATGTATCTGACGGGAATGCATAGATGTGTGTATGAGTGTGTGTGTGTGTGTGTGCAAGGAGGTGGTTATATAAAGGCATCAAAATAAGAAATAAAATGTGGGTTCTGGTGCAATCCTGTTTCCACAAAGATCTTCTTGTTTTTGGATTGAAGATGACACAGTAATCCATATTTAACAGTAAACTGTTTCTTTTCTCCTTGATCAGACAGTAGTTTGAAAAAGTTGGTTCCTGACGGTCAGAGCTTTCAGAGCTGGAATCATGGCCATCCACAAAGACACAACATCTTTTTTCTCAGCTGTTTCAGCTTTCCTTCAAAATCCATGTCATCCTTTGTCATCTAGGTGGAATAAGACTCCAACACGGAAAATAGCAGCTTTTCTCTCTGGCTGTTTCAAACGGAAGGTGATGACCTCCAAACGGAATTTAAAATTACTTTTTTCTTTAAGTGCTTGGATGAATCACAGAGAAAAGATAAGGTGCACAACCTAGTATTGATTCAGTTTCTATGGTCACAAATACTCTACAGCATAATAAGCCTGATGCCTCTTGAAGCCCATACCCTTTTACAGTAGGCTACCAATGGCTTCACTGCTATCTACAAATCACAACTCTGAGTAGGACAGCTCAATGGAGCATATGTGGGGGACCACATGAAGGTTAAGAAGAAGAAGAGCTCTACAAAACAACAAACAAAAAAGAATAGGTAGTCCATAGGTAGGTGGTTCAGGTGTTAAGACTTCAAGTACGACCATCGGCTAATAGCAGACATGGATACTAGGGCTTCTTGTAGAAATGGTGAGTGAGGAAGGCTTTCTTATGCATATAAGGCACCTGGTTTGTTCACGGCATTCGACCAGTGAGAGACGGAGGCATGGAAGACTCTGATCCCCCTCATCCTGCAGTGCCAGTCGACTGTCTTGACAGTAGAGAACGGTGACGCCCCCATATCTGCTGTTGTCATCATAAGTAGACAGCTACTGCTTTCCAGTTTATCACTTAATTCTGTTAAGTGCTGCGTGGATACAAGGCAATAACCTTTTGGCTGGGAGAAGGGAGGCAGTTAAATAGTTTGGATCAAACTTCCTGAGCTGGAAAATTGAGATGCATGTGAAGAGCTGCAGCGAAGACACGGAATGTGAGAGGAATGCTGACACATGTAGACATCAGGCCTAGGCTACACATCTGACTTCCTGGGCCAGTCAATGCTGGTTAGCCCCTCTACTTCAACAGACTACATTACATGTTGATATCAATTTGGCAAGAATTTTACAGGCTACAACAAATAGTATTGCAGGGTTTTTCCTGCATTGAAAAGGCTAAGGCAGCCCGCCTAAAGCTTTTCTCACAACGCCTAAGCTTTCTAGCAAAAAAATTAAATAAAATCCCCGTAACTGTAATTTGTGCATCCCACAAGCCTGCGGCGCTAGTTACGCAGAATCCGTGGAAGACGAAGAAGACCAACCTAGGTACGCTAACTTTCAGAGAAATCACCTGCCTGAACTCTAGTCTGGAGAGACGGAGAAAACGGACACATCGATCGAAGGCATTCAGTAAACTGTTTAACGCCACAACAACAACAATTAAAACAGACAGATCATGTACAAGAGAAAACTGAAAATGAATTCTTACTTCACATAACAAGCCCAACACAAGAAAAACCCTGTACAGTAACAAAGAAATCATGATGCAAGTAAACTGTTAACTGAGGACAAACAGATCCTTATTTTTGTAATCATCCTTCAACATCTGTACACTGAAGTAGAGAAAATAAATAGTTTTATCACAACACCAACTCCCCATGGAATTAGATAAGGCCTAGCCTATGCCAATTTCTTACAAGCCACCTGTGCATGTCACTACTCCCCATAGCCTGGAAGAGAATTTGGGTAAAGAAAAGCCTGCTGTTGTCGCTAAAGCAGTAGTTAGAGAATAAAGGCATAGGAGATAAAGCCAGGAGGAGTAGTTGAATAACAAGCCGTCTATGGCTGGGATTTAGGCCAAACAAGGCAATTCAGCTTCAGCCTTCAACAAGACCACCATGCTTTTGTACAATAGTACTGTAACAAACCTATTGTACTGTAGCTTCCTGACAACTAACAAGCCAGAACAATGGTATAATTCATCAGAGACCAGTCTTGTTTATGTACTTCAACTTCATGTTTGCCTAGTCCCCTCCTTCCAATTCCTTCCTCAGAAAGGCTGTGCACATCTAGGCCTATTGTTTGTAAAACCTTGGGTGTTAAAGATCTAGCATGTACAAAAACACACTTGGTATTTGTTTAGCATTGAGTTTTTAAAATACATGTACACTGAAGGAGAACATCTAAGAAAAATAAGCTAATTACATTGAGTCATGGCTTTCTATGTAGGCTAAAAGAATACGACAGAGCCTTTCTTGAGTTTGCACCCTTGCACAGATGCAAAGCAGGTGATTCAAAAGCTATGGGGAGACTTACACGCGTGCCAAGGCCGCTCTAAAAGGAATTAATTTGCAATATTTGCCATGTAAATATACTTCTGCCTTCACTCAAAGGTGAGTATCATAAAGACCCTGAACTATGGGTTATTTCCATCTCACACACACCTCAACGGCATCATAGTCTGCATGAATATGCTGGTGCAGTCTCCGGTTTAGCTTCTCACGATGGCATGCATGCAGTGTAACAATCATTACAAACTATTGATTTGCAATGACCCATATGTGAAACTAGGAATTATGTTTGCAAGATTAGTAGCAAAACCAATAGGCTAGATGAGCAGCATGTCTTGGCCTAAGCCACAAAGGATTTATAAACAGTAGGTTAGTAGTAGTAGGATCATGTCCAAATTGAAGTCTGTATGTTTTTGCATTTTTCAGCAACCCTGTACAATAGGCTTTTTGTCAACATTTCTCACCATAACCTACTTCCTGGCACCAGATATGGGCTTACTTGACCAATCAATATGAGCCATCAATTAGGACTGATGGGCTCTGATATCTAATACTCTCTCCTAATCCATCTTCATTTGCTCATAATGGACAGGAGTTGTCTGGCTTGGTCTCGTCCAGTCTCATCGGGGAGACTTTAAAAATGACTCATTCACTAACTTATCTCCAAGTCATTACATATAGGGGAATGGGGCCAATGGCTGGGACCTATTTCCCTGTATCTGGTCTCGGATAAAGATGGAGAAGTTAAGAACACCACAGGCAGAAGCCCTGCTGGCAGACAAAGTGAAGCTGATAACGGCTTCTTTTCCATTCATAGAGAAAAACCACTGGATGGATAAATAAATAAGGCTGGCAAAATAGTGTGAAGAGTTGCCATGGGGGTGTCAATGAGCTGAAGTCTCTGCCCTGCATCCAAAGAGACAGCCTTGTCCCATAGGAGCTCTGCTTCACCTTTGTTGTGCATTTTCTGCCCCTGAAAGTAACTATCCAAGAAGGGACCTTTGCAGTGCATAAGGCTACACACACATGCATTCAAACACAATTTATTTATCGCCTTAAAAAGGTGACTGCAGCTTTCTTTGAAATGAAAAACGAAATGAAAAAAGTGCTGAAGCAATCCCATTATTTCCTGTATCCTTCTACTTCTCTGACTTCTCGGTATGGATCAGATTTAGGAAGCTGAATGATAATCATTTACAGTACTGCATAAGGCTACTACCAAATACTGTAACAAGAGTAGATGATGGTAATCGTCTCATCGCCCTTTCATACACACTGCATTCTTTCTTAAAAAAAAAAAATATTTGTGACAAGCTAGCTGTTGTAAAGTATAGTTTTTTTGCTGTAGTAGACTGACTTTTAATATTTGTAGTGAGCTAATGTTATGTTCTTCTAATCTAAAAGCTATTAGGCGGGTGTTGTTGTGAAGCCCCGGCTCACGCAAACGAAATGCCAGCTGATTGTGGCAGTGTTGGCAACCGGTGAATCAATTTTAATTAAAAGGAATACATGTTAAATAACACTAAGGAGGGAAATAGAAGTCTAAACCTGATGGGGATGATGGTGTCACATGTAAACACTAATTGCAAGACAAAAGTACTAGTAACTAACTTAAAAAGCTATCCAATTGACATGATGTCGACTGAAACGTACCACAGAGTTCTTCATCGTTGATTTCACTGTAAATCCTTCGGTTATCAGCCCCATTCTGTCCTTGGAAATATCTAAGGCTCTCATATTTGTGCACATGAGAAAGTCAGTAATGTTACGAATAAAACCTGAAACGTTTAGCACTGTGTCACTTATACCGAGTAACATTTGCCAGATAGCTGGCTAACGCTACAGTTGTTTCTGTTAGGGTTGCTAAGGAACTTTCTGAAGACGCTTTCAGTTGCTATGCGCAGTGTGTCTCTTGTTACCATAGAAGCCCCACAATGTCACGTGCTCCCTCATCCCCCTCGAGCAATATATTGAGATAACTAACATTTTCAGCACGCAGGTTTGACACCTGAAAAGGTTGTTGTACAAAAGTGTACACGCACCTCACAAAATGATAAAGATTTAATCTCCGATGCTGTTTGAATAAATGACCAATACATTAGTCTTACATGGTTAGAAATGGCATTTGCATGCTCCACTTCAAGCTGGGGACAAAGGACAAATGAGTTAAAACTCTTGAGACTAGGCTGCAGCGGACCTCCACCCTAAATGCTTAATGATACCTTGTCTGGCAGCTTGAAGCCTTGACTCCAAAACCTGGTTAGGGAGAGCCAGCATGGACATTGAATCATTCCAATTTAGGGATATGGCACTTTTAATCTCCAATGTCCTTTTGCCTCTGGGGACTTTCTGCAGGAGCTGGGCAACTGTTATTAATCTTCACTGCACAGGCAATTTCTCTAAAAGCCCCTATTTGTTTTTTATGGCTCCATTGAGAGCGGATGGTAGCGGTGGAGGAGAAGACTGTAAACAAGGTATGCAGCGAAGGCGAGTTATGTCCCTGTCAGCAGTGGTCGCTGGCCCTCTCTCCCCACCAGAGGATTAAAAAGAGGAAGAGGAGTTTTCAAAAAAGCAAAGTGGGGCGTCAGCATGAATTCAGCCAAACTGAGAAATGGGCGCTCAAATGGAATGGTGTGATCGTTAGAGGGAGAGGGGGAAAAAAAGGATCTAGTCTTGGCAAACTGCATTTTGGGGGCAAATGCTGAGACATACATTAGCTACAGTAGAAAGGCAGGCATTGAAAAATATTTTTAAATACCATGCACGTTTGCATCTTCTGGCATATATGCTCACCTGTAGGTCAAGTTCACTTGCCTAGTTTATTCTAGGCTGCTGCAAGGACACAAAATACATAAGATAAGCCTAGTATATTAGATCATGACATTGTTTTTTGGACTAACGATCAGCTGTGTGTGTGTGGATGTGGGGTGCATGTCTATGCTTTTCATTTGAATATTTCAGAGAAGTTTAACACAAAAAGATGATAGGAACACACTTCGGCTGTCCCTGCTACACCCACCAACAGCAGGACATGTAGCTGTTACTGCGACAGAGCACAGCCCTAATGAATAGTCCATGTGTTTCTCCTCAGCATCTCTCCATCTCCATTGTTGTGTCTCTGGTTTGATCTCAAGCTCATTTGCTCGGCCACCTCTGTGGCCCGACAGCCTCCACTCTGAAGGAGACTGGCAATTATGACATCATTAAAACAGAATACCTGGAAGCTCACGGAAACCCAAGATAATCTCAGTAGGGAATGGTGGAGATAACCACACATGGCTGCCAATTACACTGCACCAAACTTTCATTAGGGTCAGCCATTAGGCTGTCCGGCAGCTCCAGGGTACTGTCCCTACATCAGTTAGTGAATGTCACAAGGTGACAGGACCTCGCTAAGCAGGTGACCTGGTGTTGATTCTCAAAAATAACAAAGAAACAAGAAATAAGTGAGTCATACGTGTGGGATTGTGTGTGGGTGTGTGCGTGCATGTGCCTGAGCAGAGCATAGATGTGGAAAGAAAAAGCTGTAATGATTGATAAAAGTCATTAAAGTACAAGTTCTGGATACTGGCCTATCCTCTTACATGCTGTCATGTCTAAGACAAACCAGCAGAGTTGAAGATCAGTGTTCACCACCTCAGTAATAAAGGTTAGGATAGACTCCTTCTCTCTGAGGCATTGATACAACCACTGCACGCTTCTTTCTCCAAGCAACGAGTTGGCTGGGATACTTGATATGGGTCTGGAGTCGTGATGCTCGCCTCTGAGAAGCCACAATGTATTGATCCTCATGAATTATAGAGGTGGTGGTTTAAGGCCAACTGATGTTGGAGGGCTGGGTTACAGTACTGACCAGAGAATATCCCCACTGGTGTAAAGCACCAATGCTTTGATCGTATCTTTCCACGTTCAATATGTAGAAGAGGTCAATAATACATTTAATTTGTTGCTTTTGGTAAATGTTTGTTTTTGTACACTGTTTGAAATGTATCCCTGCTTTTTCTGCGTGTTACTGATGTAGGCTGTTTTCACAAGCACAGTATAACCACTCAGATGGAAAACACATTTCATCACATTGTACCTGCAGCTCTGAAGAGTTTGATCTCACATGTACCTCTTCGCAGACACATCCACGAGGCTGTCCTGCAGAGCTAGATCACAGCTCTATTTCTGTCTCGGTGGTCTCATTGACCTCTCTCTGGCGCCTTGCTCCTCACGGTGACCTGGGTGTGGTGCTGTCAGTCGTCATGTCATCACCCCGCTCCTCCATGGTGTCAGCTTCCCGCGCACCCCAAGGTCAGCCTCACGCACTCTGGAAACTGTGAACGCTCACACCAGCCGCCCAGGGATTTGTCTCAGAGTGGCCACTGATACTCTCCTAATAGAACACCCCCCCGCCACACACACACATACACACACATACACTTCCTGTCTCTGTTAGTCTTTCTCAGTCAAAATGTCTCTTATTTCTGTGTGTCTTACTGTCTCTTTGTCTCTCTCTTTTTTGGTCACACTACGTCTCTGTGGCTTACTATCTTCCGCTCTTCTTTCTTCCCCTGTCTGCTCCCCTGCTTCGCTGTGGGCTTCACCTTCTCTGTCACTTCCTCCCTTTCTCATTCTGTTTACCTACCTATCCCTCTCCATCCGTTTCCCTTATACTCACATTCACACAAGATCCCCACAGTCACAAACTCTCGATGGCAGGGCAAATGCAATTTGCTTTCACTCCAGAAAAAAACAGCATGCCTCTCATTCACCAGACAGATGCTAGCGTCGTTTCAGCTCGGAACATTCAGATGAAAAGAGACAGGCATTTATAAAGCCTATATATTTCAAAGCAAATCTCCCTAAGTAAAGATGATACAGAGGAGCCAATCACACACAGCCAGATGGGGGTCGAGAACAGAGAGGGTGGAGGGAGGAGGGAGGTGGAGGGAACAGGGAGGAGAGAGGGCCACAAAACATCTGCCTCTCCTCTCCCAGGGCAGGAGGCTAAGGTACCCCCCCCCCCCTTCCCCGCCCCCAGGTTTCCCCGACACCTTGCCACGGTTAATTGCTCTGGTTGTGGGCTGTTTTGGTATGCGTCCTCGGCACTAAGAACAGATGGCGTTTAAGTAAAATATTATTAACACCTCCCTGAATTCAGAAATGCACAGTATAGGACCCAGACACGCAGGTTAAACATTGATTTACATAATGAAATCAAAAAGCGTACACAAATTGGGACGAGCTTCCTACACACCAGAGATGTTTTTGTATTTATTATCCCTGTCTAACATTTGTCTTTGAATTCTCTCCCTCCCATTTCGTGTTGTTCTTTGATGGCTAGCTATAATATTCATGGCCTGTTGTTTGGAATTGATGACTGAGAAGATTAAGATCGTCTTTGCCAGACAACCCCGGAGCTAATAAAGTTAGTTATTTTTGGAAACTTCTGTGAAATGTCTATTGGTCTTTCGCCTCTTGACTGGCATCCATGTTTATAGAAATTTGATGATAGTGTTGTGTTTTAAAAGGACTTTTAAAGGACTGTAGTTTATGTTCAAATGGCAAACCTTTTTGTCCTGTATTGTTTTCAGAGTAACAAATGCCATTAGTCTATACAATAATCCCATTATTTTATAGAATAATTTGCCTTCAGCAGACAAGGAATAATCATGGCAAAAATGAAATATGACTCTCCAGACCTACAAAGTAAGCCCTGCATATTGGAGAATGTGCACTCAGTGATACTGGATATGCTTTGAAAAGCTTTGAAATATATATGACAGCCCATCTGAGAGAAGCTGCAAATGCACTTTGCTGCTGGGTGGTAGGGAGGTGTGAGAGAGAGGGATGACGGAGGGCGAGTGAAAGGCATTACAGAGGAGTGTGTGGGTCATAGGGAAGAGGAGAGAATAAAAGCAAGATTTCACAGTAATATGGTGGAGGAGATGAGTGTTCCTTTGATGACAGCAACAGGGAGGGGGGGAAAGGTGTGTGTGTGCCTGCATGCTTGCGTGATGGCGTACTTGCTCGTGTGTATCTCTGTGTGTGTGTGTGTCAGAAAAGGATTTAGATAGAGAAAAAGAAAGACTGAGAGAGATAGAGAGAGAGGGAGAAAGAGAGCCCCCCCCCCCGTACCCCTCCATGCCCCACTTCCTCGCCCCTGCTCCCGAGCAGATCACTGACCTGCCGCCCTGCTCAGGTCCCTGCAGATCCAACCTCCTCCACTCGGCTCACACCATGGAGGAGAGACAGGACCAGACTAGACGTGTGCACGCTTGTGTGTGTGTGTGCATCTCCTGTGTGTCGGTGTGCGTTTATACAGCATATGCCCCAGCCTGTCAGCTCCCCAGTGTCTCGCTGTTCCAAGTCTTTGAATTGGATAAAGAAGATGATTCAAACTGAAAACAACAAACATATTGTCTCAGTCTCGAATGCAATAGCTGTTTTCCATCGCATAGCCAAAACCGCCAGATATCCGAGGAAAGGGAGGAAGGTTACCTTAATTTCCTTTGAGTGTTAACCTGAAGAGAGAAGAACACACACATCTGAAGCAGCAGCAGCCAGCGCCACAGGAATCAGATTTTAATCCCTGAATGGAAATGATTGCTCTGTGGGTTCAGGTGGTGCGTTTGCTCTCTCTACTTACGGTGCTTACAGGAGTGCAAGCGTTACCCTGGAGACGGCTGGTAAAAGCTGGGGGTGAAGAGGAACAGTCTAGATGCAACCTGCGAATGAGAAAAGGCCAGGACGGTCTGTACTCTCAAACCTCTAAAATCATACAGCTTAGAGGACCAAAGGGTTTCGGTTTGAATGCTGATTAGTATGTGTAAACACACACACACCTAAATACACAAACAACAAACACAGACTCTTATGAAAGGTACAGTTATGATTGAAGTGTATTGAACTGTATGAATGTGAACAATTGTTTTTCTGCAGGAGAGGCAATCTTCTCATGGCTTTGATCAAAGCAGTATGTTTTGAGTGTGTGGGTGTGTGTGTGTGTGTACAGTATGTGTGTGTGCGTGTCTCACATTGGTGTGTGGTGTGCATGCGTGCCTCACAGGGGTGGAAATCAGGAGCATGGCCTCACTCCTCCCCGCTCCTCCTCTCTCCCAAGAGAAGCTCTCTTTGAGGGGCCAGTACAGCTGGCAGTGAGACCGCCTCACACCCAGCCCCTGCACATGCCTCTCTTATTAGGCTGAACTCTGCAGGACGCCGGGTCAGTCCAGAGTACAAACAGCACAGCAGCCACGCCAGCCTTCCTCCAACACGCCAGGTGCTAATGGTCTGTTTGCTGTTGTTTTGTGCTCTGGTGCCAAGTGTTTACATGTGTCACTTCCTGTAATCACTGTACAGTTCCCTGCATAGGGTTTCAGTCTTCAGAAGGAAATATGTGTGTGTGTGTGAGAGAGAGATAGAGATTAAATAGACAAGCGAACGAGTGAGAGACCGAAAGAGGAACTAAGATAGAGGCAGAGACAAAGACAGGAAGACAAAGGCTACAACAGAGACGGGGAAAGTGAGAGATATGGGCAGGTTCATACTGTTTGTCTGCATGAGGAGTGGGACGTCAGTTTTCATGCTGCATTTGTGAGTGATTGGTGCCATTATCCTGCCCAGTGGGGATAAGTAGGTGATATTAGCAGGCTGCCTAGACCAGGCATGAGCACAGCCAGAGTTCACCAGGGAGGGGATATGAGGAGTGGCCCTGACAAATGGAGAGCCAGAATGTGTGGGGGAGATCTAGATTGGTGGGGGCATACAGAGAGAAACTATGGAGAGAGAGAGAGATAAGAGAGAGAGAGAGGAGACAAATTGTGGTTGTGCGTGGTACGGCTACTCACAGAGGGAGAAAAGCATGAGGTTAGAGTCAAAAGCTGCAAACAGAGAATGCTAGAACAAAGAGAAATAGCTGCGTGGGAGAGGAAGAAACAGAGACAGAACGATGATATAAAAAAAGAGATAGACAGTTAGAATCAGAATCAGAATCAGAATGGGATTTATTCGCCATGAAAGTTTGCACAGACAAGGAATTTGCTTTGGCAGGAAGGTGCATACAATAAACATATAGGGACCTAAAATTTAAATATGTGGACTATCTATACTAAGGGTACATAAACTAGCAGTACTAAGTGGGATTAGAATTGAATTAAATATACAATAAAATAAAATATAAGTTGCCGTAAATTACAATATTAAAAATACAAATATTACAAAAAATACAAATGTACAAGATACAATTTTGTAATGCAGTGCAAAAAGCAGTGTGTTTTAAGCAGGAAGTCATTAGAGTCAGTGTGGTCCCTTGGCCTTGTTGAAAAGGCCAACAGCGGAAGGGAAGAAACTGTTTTTGTGGCGTGAGGTATTGGTCCTGATGGACCGCAGCCTTCTGCCGGAGGGGAGTGACTGAAACAGGGAGTGTCCAGGGTGGGAGGAGTCGGCCACAATTTTCCTCGCTCGCCTCAGGGTCCTCGAGGTGTGCAGGTCCTCGAGGGTAGGCAGATTACAGCCAATCACCTTCTCAGCAGTGCGGATGATACGCTGCAGCCTGCTCTTGTCCTTGGCAGTGGCAGCAGCGTACCATCTCAGTCTCCGGTTGCTGTGTTTTTTTTCCCACTTGTACATTCCCAAAGTGTTTTACATTCCATGTCCTTCACTTTGCTCCCTGTGGTGGTGTGGCGTGACACCAGGTGTAAAGATTGTCTGAGACAGACAGAATGGAGGGCAGCAAGGGGGGGCATTACAGCAACTCAGTGTGATCTGCACTTGGACGTGCTCCCGAGAGCGCAACACAAACTTCACTTCGACTCTAAACATAGTAGGGGCAAATTACCTGTCATTGGTTTGTGTTTGGAGGGTGTGCATAATGTGTGTGTGAATGTGAGCATGTGTTCCTGTGAAAAAGAGCGAGAGAGACAGAAAGAGAGATGTCACATCAAAGTAACAGCATAGAACAAAAACTGGTACAATAAAGTGGTAAACACATTTATCAAAAACATACAATGAAATGCGCTTCAGTGTCACAGATGCACCTTGCAGGAGGCCATTAAAACAACATTGTGTCACGGCCACAGCCGTGCCCCCCCAGTTTCAGTTTTTTGTCCTGCCCTAGTGTTTCCCTGTCATTGTCTTCACCTGTCTCGTTAGCGTCATTGTGTCCACCTGTGTGTCGTTTGGGTGTGTATTTAGGTTCCTGTTTTGTGTCCAGTCTTTGTCTTGTCCTTACAATACCTGTCCCTGTGAGTGCCCTATCTGTTCCCCGTTTTTGAGAATTAAAACCCTTGTTTCGACCATGCCTCGCATCTCTCGTGCATTTGGGTCCTACCCCTCCTCACGCCCTGACACATCGCCACCATATGGACTCATGCATAATCATTAACATAGCTTACAGACAAAACGAAAGCTTTCAGAAGTCACATGTCGCATATTCCACATTCAAAATAGCACTCATCGAGTCCTCAAACTATTTACGTGAATGCTGAGGCATTGATGACTAATAATGATCACTAATGGACCAAACGAAGCGTGCATTGCTACACATGTACACTTGATAAGGTAATAAGCCACAAGTAAACATATTGATCCACATCATTTACTGAACCCAACAGGTAAATAAATGCTGATGGTGGCGAAGGTGGTTTAGATCCATGCCCTCATGAATGTATGAGAGACTAATGTCCACAGGGATTTCTTATGGTCTAATGCCAGATGGTTCCATCAAGCAAGTCCTCACTGGTGATTTCTGGTAGATTCTTTATCTCCAGGTGTCTCAATGTATTCAGAAGTTGAGGAGGTTTTGTATAATTATTGAGTGGTCTCATGGTGATGCAAGGGAACAGGACAAGGGATGATGTCATAGTGTCCAACTGCCAAGTTCTGAGTTAACAGCTGCTGGCGCTGTTGAGGGAAAGAGGGACGGGGTGCTCCCAGTATTAATGACTGAACGTTTAAGTGAGACGAAGCAGATTTTCAGGCCACTCAGAAACACCATTATCTTCTTGGCTGTGGTACAGGACAGACTGTGGGCAAGCAGGATGATGCTGCCTTCATTTAGACTAGACCAGGCTAGGCTAGGCTAGGCTCAGGGAGCCAACTATTTTATATCTGCTCCAAAGAGCGAGACAGTCCGGCAGTTGATCAGTACATTTTGGATCTTCTAAAGTAATGCATCACAGAGTGTTGTCTACAATTCTTGGTTCTCTGTGGTATTCAGAGGCAACAGTTCAAACACTGCAGTCAAATAATAATGAAATGAGAGAGGATGGAGCTAGTAGAACAAGAAAGGTTTCATGTCTCATTTTGGAGGTTATGTCATCTGGCTGATACACACACACACACACACGTGCACCCACACACACACACACACACACACACACAAACATCAGATACTCTATTTACTTTGTGTCACACCCTGTCAAACAGTGTTTGAGCAATGCAGCCTATCCATCTGACAACGACTGTGAACTGTGCTTCTGTGCTTCCTGACGCTGACAACAAACAACAAACAACAGGAAGGCAAAAAGTGACAGCAACCTAAAGAACTTCTAAAATTGTGTATGTGTAGGGGATAATGTAACTGTGTTCCCTCCCTTCCAGCGAGTCTGCTAGTCCTGTTCCACTCGGGAGAACCGACTTGGATGTCGCTGAGAAGCAGATTCAGAGACTTGATAGTGATTCTCCCACCGCACAATGACTGAGCTCTGCCATTGTCTGTAACCAGGTAGACGTGCTGACAACCAGTTTAAAGATCTCTCTTCCATTATGCTCCGACAGGTTTGGTATAATCCTATCTCTTCTTAACTCTTCTCAGACATCTATGGGGCTACTCTGACGTGTGCTTGCACAAAGACGCAGAATTTATGAGTTGAATTTAAATGAGAGATGATTAGAGATAGAAAAAAAGATATAGTTGGAGATATTCCACATCCGTTGATAGTAAATAATTCTATGAATATTCTATTCCATGAGCACATGAACAGTGTGACAGGACAAACAAAGGCAGATAGGTGAGGCCGTGGGCTTTTTTGATGGAAAGGAGAGAGAGAGAGAGAGAGAGAGAGAGAGAGAGAGAGAGAGTGCAGCTCTATACCTCTCCATGCAGACAGACAGACAGACAGACAGACAGACAGACAGACAGACAGACATACATGGAGGTAGCAGTGTGACACACAGGGTGACAGTGTCACATGTGGTGGTTTCCTCGTTTTCCTCTGGCGCCCGGGGACATCATTAGCTCACAATATGGAGTCTATCAATCCAGCCTGTGAAAACCATTCCACTCTGAGGGAACATCCTCCGATCAACCCAATCACTTACCCTCTCACCACCCCCTACCCCTCTCTCTCTCTCTCTCTCTCTCTCTCTCTCTCTCTCTCTCTCTCTCTCTCTCTCTCTCTCTCTCTCTCTCTCTCTCTCTCTCTCTCTCTCTCTCTCTCTGTCTCTCTGTCTCTCTGTCTCTCTCTTTATATCTCTGTCTGTGTGTCTGTCTGTCTGTATGTATTTTTCTCTGTCTCTCCTCCCTCTTTCTTTGTGGTTATTGACCTAATAAAGTTTTGTTGTTATGAAATATACTGTATTTTGAAACCAGGCTTTTTATTCCGTTGACAAACAGAAGTATTGCCTTTGGCAGCAGAGTTTGAATTTATGCAGTGGTGCTGAAAAGGCATTTGGAATCACTATTATCTGGAACAAGACTGTTGATGAAGAGTTACATGTCCCTGGAGAAGTGAACAAATCATTTGCATTCTTAAAACTCCTGACGGAAAATGCTTTTTTGTGTCTGAAGCAGACCTGCATAGCAGAACTCTTGAGTAAAATTTTGAGTTGGATAGATTCAGAGATTGAACTGATGTTGGTGGTGCGAGGTAGCTGGGTGAGGGAGGGGGGTTCGAGGGTGGGTCAGGGATGTCACCCACTCTCCGTAGTCCTGCCTCAGGGAAGGTTATAAGTCTTCCTGTATCCTCTCTGCTTGACCAACCAGCCGGAGCTGCTATCAGACACCCCTCTGTGATCCCACTGCCCTGCAGTACCAGCCTGCTGTCTCACAAGGTAGAGAGACAGAGAGTGGGGGAGAGAGAAAAAGTGGGGGGAGGAATGAGAGAGCTATAGGGAGGGAGTGGGATGGAAGGAGAGAAATAGAGAGATGGGGAGAGAGTAAGGGGTAGAGAAAGGGGTGTCAGAAGAGAGAGAGAGAGAGAGAGATAGAGATCCAGGGTAGAGCATGAGACAGGGCAGCTAGAGGACGACATGGAGGAGGAATGACTGCATGTATCTAGCAGCATGGAGCTTCAAGCCCTACAGCAAACACTGATCCTACAAAGGCTGCTACACAATCTGGAGGAGGGAGAGCGAGGGAGGGAGAGGGAAAGACACCGGAGGGAAAGGGGGCGGGGTGGGGTTGAGAGAGAAAGACAGAAAGAAAGAAACGAGAAAAGAAAGTGTGAGTGAATGAGAGATAGATTGAGTAAGAGTATGAGACTGAGTAAGTGAGTGAGAGATGGGGAAGGGATGGCAGAGAAAGAGAGAGAGATAGTCTCAGACTTGTCATATTTGAATTCCAGTCACAGTAGTGGTGGGGTGCTGTGTTGCTATGGTACATCACCCCCGGAGGTTCATTTGGGAGATGATGTCTCTGTGAGGAACTGCAGCTACAGATGATTCTGTCTCTCTATCAAACAAAAAGTGTCTTCTGTCTTCACTGGAGCTTAATGCCAGAAACATCCCAATCCTATTCCTCAAGTCTCCCAATAGCAGCAGGGGTGTCCCGAAGTCTGTGCTGTGTTCAAATCTACAATGTAAGAGAACCCTAACCCTTTTTTTACACTAGGTTAATTCTGTATTAAACTCAATTTGTAGCGTCAACCTTTTTTCGACGGGAAATGCTGTAGTAGGAGTGTTTATCAGTATTCAGGGTGGGGAGGGGGGGTTCCAGGCCCACAGAACAGCCAGCATAGCCAAAGGCACCTGGAGGTCGCATAAAGGGAAATGAGGCAGGCAGCAAGAAACACAAACTCAGGAGACATCAATACACATTTAACTGTTATAAATGCCTCCCATAAAAGTAGATTAAAATGATATGTGGGGAGCAATAAATATGCAGTTTAATGGGTTACTGCGTCCGGGGCTGAGGTTTCCTTCTGCTGTGATTGGTTCTTTTGTCCAGAGGCGTGGTTGTTAGAGGGAGGGGTGATGTAGAGAGTGTTCTAATGTCAGCTTCCTTTCACTAGCATTTACAATGCCAAATAATCGAACACGCACGCACACACACACACACGCACACACACACACACTCGCACACACTCTCGCACGCCCCCCACAGACACGCACACACACTTCTCCATCTCCAGCTTTGTGTCTTCAGAATTCCAATTTGTTTCACTGAGGTTTTTAAAAATGCATTAGCGTTTGCGCAAAACACTTCCGGGAGTTTCAAATTGATTTCTTATTAATAGGTTGTTTGTAGTAATAAATTCTTTTGCACTTAGGCAATGAAAACGCAAAAGTGTAATGTAGTCGAAGGAGAGAAACGGCTCCAGGTTTCAAAACTCTATGTGTGACCAGGGGAGAGGAACCAAGTATTATTTCCCCTGGATAAGATCAACACTGGTAATACACCCCTCTGAAAGGTGTTCATTAAGGGTCCCCTCCACCATCCTCCTCCCCAGTCATAGCTTCGTCCTCTGATTGATTGGGTGTTATTGATCGGTTGAGCACAGGTGACGATGGCCCATTTATTACTCGTGGGAAACAAAGCCCCAGAAAGGTTTATGGGATGAGATGAGTGGGATGAATAAGCCATGGCCTGTGTTGAAGAGACACATGATCAATACAGTGTTGACTGGCCTGTCATGCACTAATGTAATCCTGTTTCATTACTGAGCGTGTATCATGCTTGCTGCGCTTAGCCGTGCTGCTGGGCATCTCCTGTCATCCCCCATCTGAACTCTCCCACCTTTTACAATATGTACAAGTGACGTGATTGATATGCTAGAGTGTTATTTGCTAGAATACCACTCTATTCATATACGTTGATTCTTCTGATGCACTTGTTAGTAGTGAGCTGGACCACGATCCCACACAATAGTGGGGGGCCGTGTGGTATATCCTGAGCCAGAGGTGTTTGTGAGTTGAAGTCTCACTTCTGTGTTCAGACCAGCTGTGTGTTGTCACGGCGAAGACACCAGAGAGCAGATGACACATTTCACTTGTAGCCATTATACTTGGCTATAAAGTTTTAACTGTGTTGAATGATATTGTACATCTTCTGTGAGACTCTGTTATTGACCACCTGTAAACTAAGCGGGCCACAGCTGTAATCTGGGACGTTTCTTTGTAGTTCTGACATCTTAGAAACCTAGGCTGCCAAATCTGCACTGAGCATTGAGAGGGGGCTACACCACCCATCCATATGTACTCACTCACACACACAAGGGTACAAATATACACACCTTTACACAGACACACACACACACATACAGACTGTGCCTGCGTCCCAGCAACCCACCAGTCCTTGTTAACGTGTTATTGGAGCTAACATCCTGATGCTGTTTGGTCCATCTCCAGTTGGTTTACAACCCGCCGTAAATCATGCCACAGACAGACAGGGTAATTTCTCTCTCTGGCCCAGATACAAACTTTTACAGGGCATCAAAGATAACAAACTGCAACCATCGATGAGGGGAAGGTCTCAGGGAGGGAAGAAAAGGAAAAGGATTAATAGTTGCTTGTAAATTTGTCTCTTCGGATTCTCTTCTTTTTCGTGGTAGCGGGCTGAGCTGATGCCCAGGGCCCTGGTGTGACAGAGGCCTCCTCCTGGCCTCGTCCTGGCCTCCTCCTGGCCTCCTCCTGGCCTGGTCCTGGCACCTCTACACCACTCTCTCAGCCACAGAGGGTGGTGCAGAGGAGGGGCACGATCGGCCCCAGCCGACAAGGATTTATGCTAAGTCACATCTGCCTCACTGACGCCCCCACACTACCACACCACAATCACGCCCATCAACTTTATGAATTTAACATTACGGATGGGAGAGACAAAGGCTCTTTTTTCTTTCTTTCTGCTTCTTTCCCTCTCTCCCTCTTTCTCTTTATCTGTGTGTGTGTTAGGGGAAGGTGGTGATTACTGTTTATTAGTTCAATAAAAGGTTCACAATCCTCAGCCTTCCTGTCCCCATCTGTGATAATGACAGCTTAAATATTCAGAGCTGTGCACTCGTAAAATAAAAAGGGATAAATAAAAAGAAAATGTGCCCCCCCTCCAAACACACACAAACACACACATACAGCACCTGCTGGCACCATTTCTTCCTATTATTTTGGGTCTAGAAGTGGTCCAACTCTTTGGCCCTGATCCATGGACTCACTGTGACTGTAGACACACAAACATACACTCACACAGACAGCCACACACACAAACACCCCGAGGACATGATATAACGAGATAAACCACAACAATTTTACATGCACAATAATTACAACAGTGCATACAGTACAGCAATTAAGCAAATACAATTAACCACAGGGCCTCTGGAAAACCGATGCTTCGTAAACCTGGAAGAAGATGAGGTAGCTTATGAAGTAACACAATTCAATGATCTTCCTGGAAAATGTGAACACATCATGCACATTTGAAGTGGTTGTACGTAGTCATTTTAAACAATGGTATTATCTGTTTTCCTCTGGTTTCTCTGAGGGATTTCAACCTCTCTATTTTCATCTCAACATACTGTATCAGATTTAGCATCTTATCATCATCCACGTATTACTCCTCCACCTCCCCATCTCTTTCTCCATCCCTCGAACTTTTTGAACAATAAACCATGAGGACTACAGGTGATCAATACCTAGGAAGCAAGGGAAACCTATTTTTCCTCTCCTTCAGCAAATTCAATTTGCTCCTTAACATCCCACTGCATCTGATTAGATGCCCATGGTAGCAAATTGCAATTTAAATTTTTATAGTTTTTCAAGTTAATTAGCTTGCTCGCTCAGCCAGGCCCTGCTTGTTTATCCTGTTCTCCTCCCTCTCCCTGTCCCCCCGCTCTACTTTTGGGGCCTTCTCCAGCATCTCCCTCACCAGGAGATTATTAGTATGTCTCATTGCTCCTGTTGACTAAATACTCACATTGCAACACATGCTTTAAGTCACAAAAATTACTGTGAAAGAAAATTGTCATTTGCTTCTTAGGCAAGTTTAGCACTTAGCATCTGAAGCCCCATGCCCTCTACATGCCAGGAACGAGGGAAAGTTTAGAGGAGAGGAATATCTCTTTGTTTCACCTACTCTTGTCTCTGTCCTTAACTATTTCTTCCCTGTCGTCTCTTTTTAGTTCATTTCATCCAGAGGCGTTGACGTGTTAGTGGTCCCTGTACGACAGCTAAACGCGCTTCTGAGAGAGAGAGAGAAAGAGAGAGAGAGAGAGAGAGAGAGAGAGAGAGAGAGAGAGAGAGAGAGAACAACAGTCAGCCATGCAGACAGTCGAGTCACCTTAGCTGTCAATCACAGAGTCCCAGTGAGGCGGGAACTGAATGGAACAAGGCCCTAGGTCCACCATTTTGTTTATCTTTTTCATCCTCCTTTAGTGTCATAATTTCCTGAATATAAGACATCACAAACAGGCTGGACCCGCAGAGCAGCAGAGTGGGGCGGGGAGAAAACAACGACCCGGGTTGCAACACCCATAAAGAGAGAAGAAGAGCTGCTCTTTCACATGACCCTCTTACATTCCTTTCTACTTTCCCTCATTCTCTCAACTCAATCTTTACCACAACCATCATGTCCTTCATCCATCCCACCATCCCTCCACCCATCCCTCATTTCATGTGCACTTTTCCTCCAACCATCTCTCTGTTCATCCCTCCCTCCCTCCCACATTCCCTCCGTCCTTGCCGTCACTCACGTGTCCCTCCATCGGTCCGTGGGCCATCCCTCTGTTCCTCATTAAAGTGTGCAGGCTGTGTGTCACATCAGCTCAGTTAGTGGTGTTCAGACATGCACCATGCTGTTTACAGCAGCTGTATGAGTTTTACGTGCCTGCCCGACGGCCAGGGCCAGGCCCGGCCTGGCACCTCGGAGGCAGAGAGCGAGGGATGGAGGGAGAGGAGGAAGAGAGAGGAGGAGAAGACTGTGCCTCTGACCTGCTGTCCTCCTCTGTTGTTAATTAGTCCTGTTCAGCTGCCAGCTGTTTATAATTAAATGTATATGTGGTGGTGAACAGCTGAATAGACTGACAGACTATGTGGATGTGTGTTGCGGCCATCACGTGGTGCGTCACATACACAGAGACAGAAGAAGCTCATTAAGGGAGACAACAAAAAAAGAAAAAAAGGCCCTTGAGTATTCTTAACCACGTTGAGCTGACACACCTGAAGGGGTCCCGTGCCACGCCACACCTGCCCTGTCCCCCCACCCGCCCTGTCCCTGCCCCCTCCAGACTCTCACTCACTCTTCCCTCCCGCTCTCTTTCTGTCTGTGTCTCCCTCTTCTCCCCCCAAGTTGGCTTGAGAAAGACTATCAAGGTGTCTTTCTTTCTCCTGACTCTCTAGCTTTCTCCAAATCTCTTCTTCGTCTGTTGCCGGGCAGAATGAGGGGGCTGCAACAGCGGCGGGTGAAGAGGTGGAGTACAAGGGGGGTGGAAATATGAACAGTCTTCTCTCCAGTGGTCGTCTGACCCAACGCCTCAGCAGACGCAACCGTCTGCAGGAAGACAGACTGGCAGACGGGCGGGGGCGGTGGTCAGACGAAACAGCAACCCAAAATAACTTCACCACAAACAACAACAGCACACCTAAGAAACCTACCTGTAACTCACAGTCCTGTGCTATCAGGTTCTTAATTAGTGCGAGAGCTCTATAAACACACCTAATTTGTGAAATGCAAAGCAGATCATTAGTTAGCTTGTTGTTCCCTGATGTTCTGGTGGCTGGCTGTGCAGCCACTGTAACAAAGGCCATACTGGACCTGAGAGGACTGTGGCATGCCAAGATGGCCGCCTGTCGGGGCAAATGAGAGCATGGGAGGAGCAGCGTGTGGAGGAGCGTGTGAAGGAGTGTGTTGTATGAAGCAGTATGTTGAGCAGTGTGTGCGCAATGTGTTCCTTGTTCAAACAGTAGTAGGAGAAGACCTTCAAAAGTAAATATCAAAGGATGTGCCAGGGGTCTAATTGCTGTGATTTCCATGAGCTCTGTTCCTGTTCTCGCCTACTTTAATTCTAAAGGACTATATATGTAGAGACAGGCTGTTCACACACCCACTGTACACATGGAGGTTTGTATTCATTAGAAAATTTGAATCTTTACTTAATGAAACCACCTATTCTGTTAATGTAGAGGTTGGCTGATTAATAAACTTTAAAAAGGTAAAAACAGGCACCAATAAGAGACAGTACTGTACTGTATGTGTGGCACTAGTGGAGAGGAAGGAGGGTAGGGGAGGGAAAAGAAAGGAGAGCTTGCTAAGGTAAATCAGTAGGCCTTTATAGGGCTTGAAGCCCTCTTCCTGTCGGCCCGTAATTAACTATTGACTGGGCCACTACCAGGTCCAGAGAGCTGGAGATTAGAAAACAGAAAGGCAGAGTAAAGGCTAATGGTGTGAGAATGTGATCCATGGCTAGAAGGCCTTGTCTCTGCTACACTGTGGGCATTACAAGGCTTCTGTGACCAACAGCACTGCCAGTCTGCTAAGGCCTCAAGGCTCTCAATATCTATCGAGCTGTTTAATCCAGACCTGACAACAATGGTGTAGCTGTCACACACACACACATACAGACATACACACACTCCAATACAAGGTGAAAGTCTGTTCCTTTGAGTTGGTGTGTTTGCAGTTAAATAACACTAAACCACAGTGAAAGAAGAGGAGAGGAAAGAAATAATACCCCCTCTCTCTCGCTCTCATCTCTTTTCCTCTCCTCAGTTTCATGATAATTGCTGTTGTCTGAGCTGGCCAGGAAGCCAACCGGAGGTGGACAGGTCACATGAACCCTGTCTCCATCCACCCTCGTCCTAATCTGGGGTGGAATGCCGGCAGAGCTGTCAAACTGTTATTATCATCTAGCCAGCATGTTATGATGGTCCACTTTGTCCTCCACAGTACTGTGCTGCTGTGGCCTCTGTGGATGGATAACTTGGAAGAGGAAGTTCAGCTTGCCTCAGGAATGCTTTATGTTCTAGCTTTACTGGTCTAGCTATGACTGGCCTCTACACCAAACAGCAACAGACACAATCCCAGACAGCAGTGACAGACGAATAAACAGTTTAAGATCATTCATTTTATGTTATTTACATTTAAGAACATTAATCATAGCAGATTAACTTTTCATTCTTGCTGATTCGTTATTGGGTGTGCTTGCCTTTGGCACACCCAGACTGTAGCTAACTAGCTAGCCACAGTCACAAATGTCACTAATGTCCTGACGTCAAAAACCTGCCTGCGTTTACCTTCAGTACTAGAACATCCGTTC